>NW_020538040.1:145167599-145272551 GCF_003426905.1 Ctenocephalides felis
CATCAGGCTGTCCGAGGTTGGAACTTCTGACTCAAGCACTGATCCACAGAGAAGCATAAATTATTTATTAATTCCGGAAAAGGGCTATTTTCGTTCGGAAACATATTTATATCTATATTTTTAGGTGAAAACTAATGTGATTACTGCTGGTCATCAGTAATCGGCTGTTCGAGGAGGTTACAGAATCTGGACATTCTGGTTCAAATCCCATAGCTGTAATCAATAATCCACAGAGAAGCCCAAATAATACATGTATAATATTGCTATAAATTCGGAATTGTTTACAATATTGCTGAATACTCCCAAATTACTCCCAACAGAAAATAATTTTGGAGATGAGTTTTTAACTTCTCTTCGACTATGGCACCTTTAAATTATTGTGCAAAGATTTGTTTGTTTTAAATATTTTAAAATGAAAATATTGCACAAATTACTAGAACAAATTTTGGTGCCGCTATCTTTTGAATACCAATCTTATTTCTCATAAATTTCCTTTTTTCTTGTATTATGTATCGTTGAGTTCCCTCCAATTATGCATCGAACAGTAATCATCCTGACATCATAGTAGTCTTTTCAAATAAATTCATCCATTTTGTAAGTAGTCTCTCTTGAAAACGACAAAAAACAGGTAGTTGTAATTATGAAACTAATCGCCGGCAATGAGTTGAGTGCTAAATTGCATACTCGGCGTCAGATGGAGCCCATGTGTGAGTCAACGGTCCAGAGTTCCAAACAGGTTTCGGCTAATATGCAATGCGAGTGCATACCGAGAAATTACAATGAGTCAAAATATACACACAAACAGTTAACAGCCTTGTAAACAATGAGAAAAAGTCGATGGAGGCATGCGACCTCTGGGAATACTGATGATGATTATGATTGCCAATGCTTAAGACGAGAGGAATTCGCAGAACCATTCGCGAAAGATAATATTTTGGTTCGAGAATCAATTGCCACGAAATACAAGACATATGATGCTGAAATAACAATTTTATATGCTAAGATATTGTTCGGACGTCTTTTCGTTTTATTATATTGGCCATGAAGGTGACAAACTTCAGGGCATTAAGCTTTACACGGAATGGTTGCTACCCTTGGTAGAGGGGGTAGCGGAGTGTTTTAATTGAACTAGTTGTTCACTTCTAAAAGTGAAGTCCGCTTAACAACATGTAAATAACCAATAAAAATAAATATATCTTCTTTCATTATAACTTAACAAATCAGTGATTGCAATTAGAACTGCAACAAATACATAATATACAAACAAATCAGTGTTTGATACAGTCCAAAGCTACAAGGGTTAAATTATAACCAAGCAACCTGAATTATGAAAGGAGAGTTTTAATAAATTCTATAAATACGTAACAAAAATACAGATACAAAAAAATATGTCAGGGGCATATAATAGAAGAAAGCTTAGTCTAAAATCAGCAATTATTAAAAAAATATAGTGATTATATATTGAAAATCAATCACAATTTGGTCACATACAGAATCAACTATTCATCAACTCATGATTAGAATTTTATAGTAAGGGAGACTGGGTACGGTTGTGCCCATTTTTTTTATCAGCAACAATTTTGTTAATTTACCAGTTAGCTGGTAAGAGAGTAAATTAAATGACAATTTTAACATTTGTTTACGTGAAAATACTGAAATACTGAAATACTGAAATACCTTAAAAACGATTGATTTGTCATAAAATTAAACCATACAAGAAAAGAGCGAATGTCACAACTGTTCACACCCCCAGGGACGGTGGTGACATGCATAAAAATAGGTTGAAGAAACAGCTATGAACAAAATAGTTCATAACGACTCTTATAGTAATCAATAACAATGATATGTGATACAATACAGCATACACATTTGAACAAAGCATATAAATAAAATATAACAATATATAACAACACAATTTTTTGAACAAAGTTAACAAAAATTCTTTGTGATTTTTTTTCTTATATGGAATGTTTCTTTTCCTTTCTCTTTCGTATTTTGACTTATAATTAGTTAAGTTCGAAGTTTTTTATCTGTTTAATTGTTAAGAACAAGAAATATATGTCACAACCGTACCCAAAAAAATTGTGCCAACCGTACCTAACGCACACTTTTAAAAACAAATCATTACTATGACTGAGATATAAATTATCTGAGCAAAAACTAATTGCTGGTAAATAACTACTAATGTTCAACTGATAACAAAATAACAAACCAAGTCGAGTATCTGATACCATTAACAGTTATGATTAAAAGAATTCGAATTAAAAGAATGAAAACTTTCTTTTGACTTTTTAAAAGCAATGCAGTCTACTAATCATGTAAATGTAAGAGACGTACTGAAAGCAATAGTGGAAACTTGTTCGAACAATCATACACCATCTTTCTCCCGTTGGATCATATCTCAAATTCAGTATAGTTCAGCTCAATGACAACTGTCACTACTGTACCCTGGCAGAACAATACCCAGTCTCTCCTGCTATTCTATTATATTTACTCTCAAGAATCTATGATCTCTTTGCATCGCTACTATTATTACTAAAACAACTATATAAATTCCTTTTCTAGCGGATGTTGCAAATATATATCATATTTCAAACGTCAAATTGCCCTTTTAACTGATTAATAGAGTTACAGAAAGTAGCAGGTTGATTAGAGCCATTAGACAACTAAGATGAAATAAATGTGACATATCATTTGCATACACAATGGTAAATATCGCCACACATCACATAATGACGTGCGATCTGTCTAATCGTAGCGAAACGCATTAAGGCAACATATTTGCATTACGACAGAGGTACGCAACCTTTAAACAAATTGCAAAAACATGCAAACAGTTTTGAAAACATTCATTCCACAAACATAATTTTGTACAAATAAATACACAAAATATGATTTGTTGTCACTGCATTAACAATTTTGAAATGGAATACTAAATTTAGTGATATTTGCGGTTAATCTAATAAATTTCAGTGCATTTTTCTTTTATGAATAAAATTGTATCAAGCATCATGATGCAGCATTAAATGAAAAATTATTAATGAAAAGTATTAGAGAAATTTTAAAAATATATCAAATACAGTAAGGATAACCGTTTAGTTGCCTTCTAAAAAGTAAGGTTGTTCAGTAGAAGGATCATATTACAACAGCTCATAGAACAGTTATTTTTAAGATCAATGAAAGCAAAAAGTATGTAAGATATCAGTTCTATCTAAGTTCTCTCAAAAACAACAATGTTTTGCACATTTAGCCATGTATCTCCGAAACGGCTGACCCTGCCTTTGCTAAAAACGAGTCACCATTTCTCCCAAACGTTAGAAATTAAATGTTTTTTTGGATCATTTAAATCAGATACTCCATTCTCTCATAAACTCAATTTGTATTTTCTGCACCCTCTGCATCGTATCTCAGTAATGGCTAGACCTGCCTTTGTTAAGAACTAATCAGCACGTCTCCTTATCAATAGGAATCGAATATTTTTTTTTGATATCATTCAAATCGGTTGATCCGTACACCCGAAAACGTGGAAGAAAAATTGTATCCATACATACATACATATACACACACATCCATTTTTTCTAAGGTTTGCCAAAACGTTCAGAAACCTTCAAAACGTTAAGATATGCAAAAATTTTCAGTTTCGATTTTTGGACGATTACAATAACTTACTCTACAGAAAGTTGAAAGGGGTATTGATTAAACTACTATAAATCCTCGATTTTCACCTATGAGGTTGGGAATTCCTGAATCAATAAACAAGTTGCCATGCATCGAGCATATCGACAGCCTGTATCAATGTTACATGAATGAATACGATATCGTATCTATCTGTTTTTGTTTCGACACATCGAATAATTCTTTGTTGGTCGTTTTACGAGATTGCGTTTGAAGGTATTACTAATACCTAGAAGTCTCTACTCACACAAGATGAAAATACTATCATCGGGGACAAAAAAGTGATCTGGCTTCGCCAACAGGAGATGAGTACGCGGTGAATGGGCTCGAGTAATCATTCTTGAATTGAAAATTGAATTCAAATAGCTCAGACACAAGTATTATATTTCATAATGTGCATCTCGTAAAAACAACGCATCTGGCACGATGTGGGCTGTTGACATAGTAATATTATTAATTCCATCGTTACAGGAGAAGATTTATGTTTCGTAAATGGATAAACTAAACAATAAATTGATTGCTAATTGGAAAATGATAGAGGTGGAAAATACAATTGCAAATGACGGATTTATTAAATTAGTTAAGATAGCAATATGATTTTACATTTTTACTAAAACAAGAATATTGAAACTATTTTTTTTTTTTTCATAAAAAAGATAACACTGAAGATGTTACGAATAGTTTATAACACTCATTACCATAATTTAAATTTACTATGTTACATATTATTAATACATTATTTTTTTATTATTACTACAGCTTCAAAATCTTAAAATAGAACTATATTTAAAGAAGAAGCAAAACAGCAACTTAATATAGATGAATATTAAGTATATCATGACTATTATTTATTCAATATTTTTGCTCTACAAATGTCTTATTAGCACTGTAACCTAAATAATACCATTTGATTCTGATTGTTATAAATTTTTTTTTTTTTTTATTTTATTTTTATTCTGCAATCTATAAAAATAATTATATTTAGCAGAGAATGCTGACAAGTGTTTACAATTGGTTGTTTACAAATTAGCACATACGCCCAGTGGTGTATCTACTATAGTTAATATATAAAAAAGAAAAAACTAAAGACAAGTATAGAGAAAAAAAAATATAAATATAAAAATAAACTATAATAAATCTCGAGGTATTTTCCTTTTGAGCCTGGTCGGCTGGCCTTCCTGGTATAAGTTGCATGCTAGTTGGTTATAAATAAATGAAATAACTAGTAGTGCATGGCATCGAGAAAATTGCCTTTTTGAAAATTATAAAAATTTTGAAATTTTATTAAGTTTTTGATATTTCAATTCGGTTTATCCATAGTTGATAAAAAAGGAAATAAAAAAATTGGTAATAACTATAATAGTTAACTTTGAACATTATAAATCTTGATTTAAAACTCATGGAAATCGAAACAAAATTAGTACTTAATATTACTAATTATATATATATCTGATAATTTTATGTGCATATATCATATAATGATCATTTTTGACCGCCAAATGACATTTTTTTCTGTATCCCCGAAACCGCTGAATTTAATTTCGCAACTATCTAATTAATTCTTCATTACGTGAATTTAATTAAAATGTTTTTTGAATAATTCAAATCGGATGCTCCGTTATCTTAAAAACTTAATTGAAATTTTTTGCACTCTTTGCTCTTTATATCCAAAACAGTTGTACCAACATTTACCAAAAACTAATCATTACATGCCTGATATAAATAAACTGGTCAAAATTAAATATTGAACATAAAATTAGCACACCAATAAAACAATTATTCGCGAACATAAATAAGTCAAGTTGTCTCAATTAGGGTCTTAAAAAATTTGTAAAATATATGCAATTTAGAATGATAATTTTAGATTTTTTCAATGGCGACATAAAACTTAAATTTTATTCAAAAATCGCATTACTAATTCTACAATAATTAGTGAAATGTTTAATAATTAGTTTAAAGCGATAGACATTACTTAAAAAACATGTTGAGGTAGTTGGTTGAAAAAAATTAAATACCAATTGCAGCAAGCATCAACTACTATATAGTAAGGGTAATAAAGTATAATGTAATATGCAATTTAAATATAAACTGAGTTTATGAAAAAAATTTAATCAGGTGCTAGCCGGCATGTGTATTACACAGTGCGCGCATGCTCGAATAAAAATAGATAACTGGTTAATTATTATATAACAATTTATAATTTTCTCACAGCATCGAGATTCGTTCCGGATATTTTGCATATTGTATATAAATTACAAACCACTAATGGATAAGCTGACTGCCGAACAAACGGATGAAATCAGCGTAACAATAGGGTCGTGATATAAGTAATTACAATTTTATTACCCGGGTCTGATGTGATCATCATTTACCAAGTGTGGACTAATAGTGATTTTGAGAGAACGGACGCGAGCTCGCGGTCGTGCCTAGCCGAACTGAACCACAAAAGCGAGCAGTAAAAGCTTCGATCGAAATTCCAGCAAAAATATATATAGACCATTATCACCACCGCAAAGGTGCGTATAATTTGGTCCCTGAGGAAGCTAACCTTGAAAGCCTGAGGTCGCAACTCTCGACTTGGCCATCTGGAGCGTTGCAAAGACACACGCACAATTCAATACAGGGCCAAAATACACACTCGACTCGAATCAAATTTTTGTGCCAGATAAAAACTTTAGCTAATAAACTTGTTGAAGAAGACATCGATTGATCAAATAAGTTAAACGCTTGATTAGTAAAATTTTATTACCTTTGGTGTCAATCTAAGTAATTAGCAAAAACTAATTACTAAATTATAGTAAATGAGTATTAAACTAAAGTGTTGCGTTAAATAATATGTCTATTAGATACATATCAGTAAAGATTGATATGTATTCTACAATTGAATATATTCGACTTATTACGAAATTTTTATGCTGCTAAGCATTTGTATTAATTTTTAGAACAACTTTTCACTTCCCCTAGGGTAAGTTATAGTAATGGGCCGAAAATCGAAAATGAAAATTTTTGCATACCTTCGCGTTTCAGAGGTTTCTGAACATTTTGACATACCTCAGAAAAAAGGATGTGTGTGTGTGTGTTTTGTATGTCCGCAACTTTTCGTCCACGTTTTCGGGCACACGGATCAACCGATTTGAATGGTTCCAAAAACATTCGATTCCCATTAACAAGGAGATGTGCTGATTAGTTTTTGGCAAAGACAGTTTCAGCCGTTCCGAAGACACGGAGCAAAAAGTGCAGAAAATAGTAATCGGGTATTTGAAAAAATGGAGCATCCCAACTTGCAATGATTGGGAGAAGTGGTGATTAGTTTTGGCAAAAGCAGGTCCAGCCATTTCGAAGATACAGATCTAAATGTACAAAAAATTGCAGTTTTTGAGAGAACTAAGCATCCGAATTGAATGATAAAAAAAATAAAACTTTCTGCTTGTGTTGACAAAACAATTACTTTTGGGGAAAAAATATATTTATTATATTTATTATATTCATTCAAATTTTAAATTTATTTCTAGCTAAAGTTCTAAAGCTCACTTATAGACTTCAAATAAATAATTTTAAATTTGTAATTCAGTTTATGTAATTCTTATAAATATTAGGCAATGTTACATTATTTATAATAATCTATTTGAAAACATTTAATATTCCTCGAACATTTCGTTATGGTACGGGAAGTTTTGCCTTAAGGCACGATGCCATACACAACTAGTTTCTAAATAGTTTCAGGAACATTTTTAGCTAATTATCGTCAGAAGTATAGTTGGCACACTGATTGTTAGCAATAAATTATTATTTTTCTTTTTACCCTGTTTTATTCAGCAATCGGAAATACATAAGAATTCCTATAAGCTAAATTGATAATAGTTGAGAGCGATGTCTAAGAATAACTCCAATAAGATCTTCTTTGTTTAACAATTAAAAAGATAATGATATATTGAAGCTAATCTAAGACGTTTTAATCTTTTTACGCCAAATGGTTGTAAAATGTCGCCTATTGATGGGTTTGAATTTGATTCCAGTTTATCTTTGTATTTTTCCTTAAATTCTTTGAACGTTAATTGTACCGTTTTCATGTTGAGATCACTGTGAATGGTTTCATTTGTAACGTACCACGGAGAATTAAGTATTGTACGTAAAATTTTTGACTGAGTTCTCTGCATTATAGCCATATTTGATTTGTAAGCACATCCCCAACACAGTTAACTCATTAAACACAGTTAACTGGTTAAAACACAGTTAAAAGTATTGGCAAATAAAATTTGGAAAGTAAAGCTTTCTTCTGCCAATATTTTATCAAAAATGTAACTTTAAACTTTTTATTCAAATACAATAAATCAAATAGTTTTGATATAATCATGTGATCCAATATTGATACCAATAAATATATAACTGACGCAATCTAGGCAATTTATAGACTTGGTATCTATGATTTTCCCATGTCACATGTTCAATCTCAGTAACATTGCGACACAGCCAAGTGTCTCTCGCAGAGCCCCGAGTGAGGCACGTTTTAATAAAGCGATTAAGTAAACAAATAAAAAATGCGGTCCTGATCAGCATACGTCGATCATTTCGATGGGATGGAATTATCTTAAATCGTCGGCCGTGTTTCTCGTTCATAAACGTGCTGCAGTTTGTGATCTCGATACGCAAGTGATCCGTTGTGAATCCGAATGTAATCAGAAATCGAATACGTGAGATCAGTTACCGGTACACGACGGCGAAAGGTAGAGGCAGAGACTGCGCGAGACGGCTTGATGCGTGGTCAACCGATCAACAGACCTAACAAACCCAACTGGTAATGGTTACGAGGACATATGAATTGATATCATTCATTTTTCAAAATATATAAACAATGACTTAAAAGACATCGTGTCCAAAAATGTTAGTTTTTTAACACTATATTGACCGGTCACGAGTTAACTCGTATTCTTATGGCCAAATGTTGCTGACCAAATCACGAATAAACTTGTAATACTCCTTTTTCGCATCCATGTTGTTTTTTCCTTTGGCAACCATACAGTGCTATTGCTAGTCAGGATAATACCAACAAATTGTTAAGAGCTGACATTACTGATGGTAGTTGGTAAATCAGGAGTCCAAATTTGTCGCCGACAGATTTATTTTGATACGTGGTAACGTGTTAATTTGTAATTAATAATTTCCAACTTTATTAAAATGTATTACCAAAATATTTTTTACAGAATAAATATTATGACATTCTCATTTGTTCAAGTCCGATGTCCAGTCTGTTTTAATCCCACATCACTATCCGCGCCCAGTGTTGACATCAAACCTACTTGCAGGTGTTCGGTAACACGTTGTACTAAATTGTAGACTGATTGTAAAGGAGTTGTACATATTGTGTTATCCTTTTATTGTGCGAATGGTACTACTGATGCTGACTAGCTCGCTGTGAACCAAAGTCTTGGCATATTGGATAGTTAGGCCTGTGAAAAACTGGTGGTCAGAGCTAGTTCTTGTGCCGGCGATGACCCGAGGTTTGAACATAATGGATAGGTATGCCGACGGAAGTCCGGGTCAGGGCTAGAAAATGTGATAGCCCGCAATGACCCGAGGACTGGGCGTACTAGATGAGTTAGCCAATGGCAGACCAGAGTAAGGCAAACAAACTAGGTTATATCATAAATTTTCTGAGCAACAATGACCTACCAGTTTGAAATTTGGTTGGAATTAATGTATCAACGCGCTCGATTGTGATCTTCAAGTCGTTGGTCACCAATGTAGAAAGGTGTTAATTTGTAATTAATAATTTCAAATTTTATAAAAATGTACTATCAAAGTATTTGTTTACAAAAATAAATATTATGACATGTCATTCTCATTTGTTCGGATCAGATGTCCAGTCTACTTTGATCCCACAAAAATATAAAATCACGAGTGTGTCAAAGTTTAACTCGCCCCTAGGTCAATATTTAGAGCGATGGGATCTGAAACAGATGCACCGAGTTTGAATCCCGCTTCGAGCAGCCTGGTGTCAAGCAGCTGTGACTTAAATGTTTACTTGGAAATGTAAATATCAATATGTTTCCACGTAAAAATAGCCCTTACACGGAATAGTGGAATTAATAAAAAAATCGTTATTATTATATGAATTGTAATAATAAAATTGATCGCATACAGATGCGTTGTCATCTATAAAAATCGACATAGTAAGTAATTGATCACAACAGCTCATAAAACCTTCAAGTTCAATAATAAAATATGTCAAAATTTAGAATCTTCAAAGTAATTAAAACATTTTGAAAAGATAAGAAATAAAAAAAAATCTGCTCATGCCTCCATTTTTAAATGAAGAACAAATCTGTTCAAATTTTTTGTGAATAATTAATAAATAAATTTAATAAAATTAAATAATTTTTTTTAGGAGTATTTTAACATTTTCGTTTGGAAGATCCGGAAAAGACTTTAAAATATCCTAAAGATTGTAATAGGTACACATAATGAAGTAGCTCATTAGGTCTTCAAAGTTCTAATAAGGTTTCATATTTTGACACGGGTGGATTCAGCAATTTTCCTGCTAACAAGCCGAAAAGTGTTTAAAGATTTACACGCTCAATTAAAAGATTAACGCTTATTTACTCCGGAGTAAGTATGTGCGAAATACATAATTGTTGTGCTAATCAGAACTCTATAAACTAACGGTGACATTCGTTTTGATAAATAAGCAACAGAAAAAGTAATCAGGAAAATTATAATGTTAGTCTTATTATTAGACTGTAAGAATCTGTAATATGTCGACTAAATTTTATTCCAGGACGATGACCATCGCTAAATCTATCGGCGCATGTAACACGCGCGCAAGATATCATTACCAGATAGTACATAAAAACTCATTTTATCTTCTATGTCCTAGAGTATGTCTTATTTCGCTATCTAATTAGAAACAAGTTTATTGCACTTGATACGGACCGAGATTTTTATGAACATGCATAATTTGTAATATGTTTCTAATCCGCATGGAGCAATCACAAATTCTCTGAATCAAGCGGCTTGTTCAAATTCAACGAATAAGACAAATTATTGCAGTCATTAATATTTAAATAGTAATAAAACGTAGATAACTAGAGCCGCTCTATGCAGTTTTCTTCGAGTTTATGATTGAAACAGTGTAAGGAAGGCTTTTACGCAAGCTTTGTTGATTTCTGGTATTAGATAAAAATAATCTGTCATAGACTTTTGAAATAAATTTTCCCGTAGAACACTTAATTTAGTTTTAGAAAAACAAAATCTTCAATGCGTTATAATATTTGTCTTTTCCCTATACAAAATGGAGTAGGTATTCAGTGTTTCGAATTTTTTTGAGCATAGTGTTTTTTTACGTATATTTGTGTATATATGAAAAATAAACAAGTCTGATTAATATTTTTAGTACTACCATAATGATGGTTATCTAGATAGTTTTGGAGATTCTGCATGTACAGGGTGTCCCAGAACTTAACGTCAAGCCAAAACGAGGTATTAGTATTAGCCTTAATTAACCTGAATGAAATCGCTTTTTATCTTTTACTCAAATTTTTTCATTATAAAATTATCAAGTATTTCACCATTGTATAATCTTGATTAAATGCACCAATTTTTGATGAAACTTGCCTACATATTCTACTACATTTTTTTTATTGTAAGGTCTTCAAAGTTTATCAATTTTAAAAAAATTTCAATTCATAGTTCAGCAAAAATCTTAATTTTTGAAAACTTGGGCCAATTGTGTTATTCTTTAATCTGGTTCTAGAAATGTTATTCACGGTTACGGTTTCGAAGTTTATCTGAACAAAATTAATAAAAATTAACCATAGTGAACGGAAAATGGTCATTATTTTACGAAAGCTCTAGGATGCTCTTAAAACCTCATAATTTCCAAACAACGCAAGATATTTTTTTTCTAAATTTTTTCAGGGTGGTTAAGTTCAGCTTGACGTTAAGTTCTGGGAGACCCTGTATATTGAACGATTCAACATATTTAAAATTTCCAAATGCTCCGTATTTTTTTTACGTATATGTAAAAAAATGTTTAGGAAAATCATTTTCTGAATATTCGATAATATTTACAGTGGTATGACACGTTCAAAAAGAATATCAATTGTAAACCGTCGATGCCAATACTTTATAGAATTTATCATGTATTTCAAATAAAAATTATTTTTACTTTATATATAAAGCTTGTCCAGCTAAAACCAATTGTAATTTAATATATTCGAGATTGTTCCGTTACCAGTAATAGAACGTACGATCAACTAAAAATAATCAAATCTTTATATTCCCAGAGCAAATTATGTATTATCAGTTGATACTGTCTGTTTTGGTCTAGATTCGCGATATAATTTAAGCCAGGGCGAAGTAAAAGTTGAATTATAAGTTAGAAAAGCACTTAAATAGAGGTTTGTTGCGCGAACGGTAGCCTAACAACGGCTTTGTCGAAAGTAACACAGTAGTGAGTTATTACGATATTGAGGCAAAAACCTTAAAGAAGGTCCAAACTGAACGATCTATTTTATTCCTACACTGTATCCTTTCCCTATGATCAATGGGAGAAATTTAATGATGCATCATAAAATCAGTTATCGGTAATAGGTAGGAAGCCGGTGTACATAAATTTTGAATGAAGCGTGGAGATACATAGGCAAATTGAAATTTACTATTTCATATATAGGATATAGAACTTTTGACCAGATAACTGTCGTATAATATGTACATAATAAAAGGTTTAGGGTACCTTATTAGGGTTTAGGGTATTCAAAAATATTTTTGTAATTCAAGTAAAGTTCAAATGTGCCCTAAATTGGCAAAAGCTGTGTGCAAACTTATTTTTGTTAGCTTAGCAGAAACTAGATAAAATTTACTACAAATCCATATAAAAATTTAAATACACTCTAATATGAAAACTTTTAATAAGACGTCTTTAAAATTGATTTTTTGATAAATGCATTAGCAAAATTGGGACATTTTGGGTCAACATTTGTTTAAATAGCTCGAAATCTTTTCATTGGCCACTATTTTTATTTAGCTTAGTAGCAACTAAATGAAATTTACCAAAAATCCATATAAACAATTATATACACTACGATATAAATGTTTTCATTAAAACGACTTTAAAATCGATTTTTTGATAAATGCAATAGAAAATTCGATATATTTTTTTACATTTATTCAAATATTTCGAAAAACATTACGTATTTGAGATCCTGAACGCATGAACAAAGCTCAATGCGTCAATATTTTTATTTTAATATATATTTAGTTTTACTATTTAACCCTCCGTCGGGCGCAGTCCCGTTACGCACACGTTCGGGCGCAGTGTATCCGACAGCAACGGTTTTTAAGTATATCCTCAGGAGGCTCCTTATTTTATAAACATGTTAATTTTTTGTTTAATTATATTTCAGAATGTATACTTTTTGAATAAATAGAAAAAAAGAAGAATTCAATAATATTTTATTATAAAATGTAGAAAAATATAAACCTGTGTATATATGCACAAATTATTTACACTCACTTTTCTTTATTGAAATACACAGTCTCTAACTTTTTTTTCATTTGTCACTTTATAAAAAATAAGTAATATAATAATGATAGTTTAAAGTGTATAGTTAAATATTATCATTTATTGAAGCATTTCAACAAGGACTGCATAGAAAGATCGCATGTTGGAAACACAGTGCTTTTCGACATTTAGCACAACAAAATCTTGAAAGCCGTCTAATATTAGCTTCTAATGTACACCGTTCACATCGTCGTTTTTTTCGTGGCTCTTCTTGTTTTTGTGAGCCATTTTCCTGTGAATTTGGTCTGAATCTTTTGAGTCCTGCCTGCAAAGTGAACAGTATCCCACTCGTGATTTCACTTCTTCTTGTTAGCTGTCCAAGAACAAGTTCATGCGATAATTGTCTCAAAAATATCTTCTTCGGAGATCTTTCTTATCATTCCCATGACTCCAACATTCTATAGGCGTTGCAGCATTTTTTGCGTTTCCTATAACACCTGGTAAATGTCTTAATAAGTTCTGGGATTTTGTTCGAGTCCTATTAGAGGGAGGTTTGCTACACCATTTTGTAGATTTATCTCTACTCATAAAATATTTAGCATTATTGTTCAAATTTATTTCTTCCTCACTCTCATCCTGTTCGTCCTCTTATTCTGTCTCAGAATCGACTTCGCGACTCTCTAGATGGTCTTCGTCACTTCCACTTTCATCACCTAAATCGTCAAGAAGATTATTTTCATCAGCATCACCATTCAGCATTCTTAGAATCTCTTCTGAATGAGCTGGCTTTTCTAAATTATAAATTTTTTTACCACTCGCCATATTTACTAGCCTATAAAATGTATGGACTCAAGTTAGTAACACATTCGGGCGCAGTGAATCTCGTAGATACTTTCAAAAAATTGCAATTAAATGAAAAGTATTGAGATATATATTCAAAAATACGTAAAAAATACAGAAAAAGAATACTTACATTCACAAAAAATTGCAATATTCGTACGTTTCAAAATGTTGCACGTTCGGGCGCAGTGTATCTCTAGGATCAAAATACCGATTGCCACTATATGTGAAGGTCAAACACAAAATGATAAAGACGCATAAATAAAACATATAAAATTAGGAGGCTATTGAAGAGTGGAGGTTTCTATAACATTCAACCAAGGCGCAGCATGAAAAATTATTGGCTCTGTATCTGTCAGATCGGCTGCGCCCGACGAAGGGTTAAATTGTATAGCAAAATGCGAGATTCAAGATACATCACCCATGATGACATCTGTGTGAGAACTGTTGATTTGATAGTAATAATTGAAACAGAAAAGTAAATAGTTAAATGATTAAAGATAAATAAAGTCATGTTAAAGTAAATTAGTGGTGTATGGCATCATGTCTCAAGCCAAATCACTGAAACTTCCCATACCGTAATGAAATGTTCGAGGAATATTAAATGATTCAAATAGATTATTATAGATGCTGTCTCATTATTCATATTTCATAGACAGAATATAAGAGCTTATAAATTGAATTATGACTTTCATATATGTTTACATAAAAAGTAAATAAACAAAACTTGATCAAGCAAAGTTAGATTGAAGAATCTTATCTCATATTTCTAAGAATTATATGAACTTAATTGCTAAGTTCAAATTATTCATTTGAAGTATGTAAGTAAATTTTGAAATTTTCAATTTTAGAATTAAAATTAAAATCGGAATTATTTTTGATACTCAAAAAAAAATATTCTTAGATTTTTTTTTGAAATTTTGGAATACATTTTTTTTTTGCTTTCCCCAAAACTAATAGTATTTTCACAAGCAAAATGTTATTAGAATCATTCAAATTAGATGCCTTTTTTTAAATATTCGAATCAGATTTTTTATACCTTTAGCTCATTATCCATCTCTGAAACGGCTAGGTCTGTCTTTGCCAAAAACTAATCACCACTTCTTCACGTCATTACGAATTGAATCATTCAAATCGGATACCCTGTTCTCTAAAACTCAATTTCCATTTTCTGCACTCTTTGATTCGTATCTCGGAAACGGCTGAACCGACCTTTCCCAAAAACTAATCAGCGTATCTCCCTATCAATAGGGATCGATTGCTTTTTGAATGATTCAAATCGGTCGATCGGTACTACCGAAAATGTCGACAAAAAATTGTATCCACACACACATACACGCACACATGCAAGGAATGCCAAAATGTTCAGAAACCTGTGGAACGTGAAGATATGCAAAAACTTTCATTTTCGATTTTTGGACGATTTCTAGAACTTAACCTACGAAAAGTTAAAACAAGACGACTACTGTTATGCAAAGCACGGTTGAGAATTCGGCATCTCCGACTATAATATGAGACAATCCTTGAACAAAAAATTAAATGTTGCTATATGCTCTTCCTATAATCCAAGACTAAAATTCACGTGTACGGACAATCTCATCCTCAGCTCCCTGTCTGTAACAACCAGCTACCGTATCGTTTGATGGTATATTTTTAGTAGCGAGCGAATTACCGCTGGTAGATCGAAAACATCGCTTTCTGTCAGATTGCATCCAATAAATGAACGTTTCGCCAACATTATAAATATAAACTAGCGGTCGCGGACAAGCGCGTAAACGATGCCCGAGCGGTTAATGCGCAATCTAGAGATTTACTACCCGACGCGTTATTATAACCGTCTGTTTAGCCGAGTTTCTAATTTATCACATTTCAGTGCAAAATACTTGTTAAAAATAATTGCTATCAAAATGATCACAAGAAATGCATTTGCTCCTTTTAATCAGTGCAACAGATTTATGGCCGAGATATCATGTGCCACGGTTAAAGACAATTTAAGTGTAATTTGCATAACTACTCAGAAAATTTTGTTTTGAATCTATGTTTTAAAAACTGGGTAATATCAGAAAATTTTTCACAAGGGCCATGGTAACTTTATTAGATAATTTAGTTAAAAATGTACCAAAAAAAACTTAGTGAATCAAAGCAAAAAAAATCTACTAAAATCCTAAGAAAAACACGATTTTTTATGTCACTATTTATATTAAAACTTTTTTTTTCGACAAGCTAAAAATTTTCTGGTCAATTGATTTGACATATATATCTGATATGGCTTATGTAGAACTTCTTAGAGTCAGACACATATGACTGACATGGCAATTAACGTTTTAAAATGAACTTGAGGCAATGACAAAACCACAGCCAAAAATATTGAACTTGGCATCATCAATACTACCTTTTTCATTCACTTTTAACTATAATATTAGTTGTGCACAATCTTGTGAACCTTTCAGTAATATACAATCATTGTATCATACAGATAATTTTTTCATATGCAATTGTTTTTCTTAATTAATCATATACTTGGTGAATATTCAATTTTATGAAATTTATTAGTAATTTTATAAAAATAACTACAATTTGAAAATTATAATTGCCTTCTATATAAATATATGTTCATAAAACTACATTTAAATAAAAATATTGATTGTTAATGTTAAAGGGTTTATCTTGAGTACCCTTATCTTTACCACGAGTAAAAAATGTTAAAATCAGTTATTTTATATGGTATATGTAAAAATTATAAATATATCTTGATTTTAAAGCAAATTGCTATTTTCGTACCTTGCTTTTGCAGAGAATGGCCTCTACAAATGTAATAGTAATATTCAATAACCTCCAAATATCACTTTCATATTACTTTATTTCACTTACTGTCTGTTTATTCGAGTATCTAATTTATCACATTTCAGTGCAAAATACTTATGTTAAATGCAATTGCTATCAAAATGATCGCAAGAAATTAATTTACTCCTTTTAACAAGTACAACAGATTTATGGCAGTGATAGATATCATTTCGAACGATTAAGATAATGTAAGTATGTTTTGCAAAACCACTACTCACAATCAGAAAATTTTGCTTAAGTTTCCTAAAATATATATTTTTAAATAACTGAAGAATCTGTTTAAAAATATTGTGAATTATTTTTAAATATTTTTTTTAAAGATCAGCAGTCTTCTAAAATGAGAAAAACGACTGGTTGCTTCTATTTCATCAGTACAATACATATTGTACTAGTTAAGAAAAAAGTATAGTTAATAGAGACAATCATAGCATTCTAGTTTCAATGTATTTATATAGAAAAAAATGCTTCAAGATACGAGCGATTCGACATACGAGCGTGGTTACGGACCGAATTAAACTCGTATGTCGAGGCACCACATCTTTCCCTTATTAAGCATCATACGTTATTTTGGTGTTTATTGGAATTTATTGCGACTCGATCTTAACTCGATTTGGTTTTTGACTGACTGAATCTATACTGGTTTTTTATTCTGCGTGGAGCCTCAGATGTAACATGCATCTCGGTTATCTCAATAAATTGATTATTTTTGTGCATAACTAACTATATTTATGTATTGTCATCCTATTATATGAGCAAATACTTTTATATTATTTATTATACAAGCATTGGTTTTATCAAGACAGCATGGCTCGTTTACAAGCTGAACATCTAGACAAAATTGCATCAGATTTATCTGTTCGCCGTGGAAGTGACATGTGACAAGAAACGCACTGCTAACAAGTCTTCTTGAAAAATTGCAGATAAATCGACTGATTAAGCAGGAATTAATGTTTACCAGTGCTCGTGTAACTACTGTAGAAATTATTGTAGGTTTATCAGCGGATGGGCGATGTTGAAAGAATGTGGACTCGAGCGGAAGCCGAGAAGAAAGTTATGACGTCCTCTAATTCAAGCACAAGGAAGCCAGCCAATTTTTATCTATCTCTTCGCAGTAATTCTAATAATTATCAATAATTATTTATAGTGTATTATAACACGCGACCGCGGCAACCAGTTTATGGACTAACACGAATGTTATTTATAATTGCTTTTGACTTGTTCAGAACTCGATCGTATTAAGTAAGAGATTTATTTTATAAAATTGAAGAACAAACGAGATAATTATAATACTTGAAATAATATTTTAATAATTTTACGGTTATTGCACGTCAGCGATGATAGAGCGGACAGTGACGGCTCGCCCACGAGAGGATGCGAGAGGTGCAGATTGTGCGGATTTTGGAATACGTTAACCAACCCATGAATGCTGGGAAAAATTCGTGTACTTTGTAGCCCATAATGGAAAACAGGCATGGCATCGTGCCTGGAGGCAAACTGCTGGAACTGTCCGTACCGAATATCTAAATTTTTTAACTATGTTATGCCAAAATGTTCAGAGGGCTGTGAAACGTAAAAATACATGAAAAATTTCATTTCCGATTTTTTACGATTACTATAACTTACTCGACGGGAAGTTAATAATAGTTTTCTTGTTTAAAACTAATTTTGTGTTAGTACGACCTCTTCTGCAGAAATCAAATTTACCATTTTTATCATTTACACACGATATTAATGCCGGTATTTACCTTAATAATACCGGTAATTTCGGTATTTTTACATAAGCGCTAGTTGATACATATTACACTCGAGTTTAAATTTTTCGGAACAATTTTATCTTCAAACATCGGATATAGACAATACAATTTATTATAATAATGTAATTTGACCTTTAATGAGTTTGTAATCTTTCTCACTCATACGTTAGATTTTAGTAAAAAGCACTCAATATACTTGATACTGATCGATAAAGTTAATTAAATTGGGTATAAATTTTGTTGAATTATTTTTAATTGGCATTGTCATATCATTTAGCTGCATGCATTTTATATCTTAAATCTTAGAGTTCTATCATATTGATTTTTAAATACCTTTTTATTTTCATATGCTATTAAAATTTTACATACTTTTTTGCCCAACTTATTTAGGAAATATATTCTCGATATATATTTTCAAGTGAAAATGGTAAATATTTAAGTAGATCCTGGACAAAAGAACTATTATAACCCTCCAAAAAGAACTATTTTAACCCTCTATAGAGCAAATTTTTGTTTCACATACAAAAAATATGAGAGCAAAGAATCAGTAATTATAAGCCTATACAAATGAAACAAAAATCTGTTTAAATAAATTTTAATGTGAGTTTCGTAATACAGCTGCCTATAATAATGTTCGCACTTCTTTGTATGAAAATGTTATTTCTGGTTGAAAATCGTAGAAAAGCTCATAAATATTGATGTATATCGAATATTAATATTGGCTGTCTCGAAAACGTTATAGAATTAAGATTTACGCATCTCATAACAAAGCTATGATCATTTGCATATTAATTGGTAAAATTTCGTAGAATTCGGAATGTTAGCTGAAAAATACGCGGACCTATAAGTCTAGGGTAACCCTCTATAGAGGGTCAGAGGGTTACAGCGAATTAATGTTAACATTTTTTAAATAACAGCTTGAATATTTTCATGTACGTACTGTACTATTTAAATTGCATTAAACACATAAGAACATTTTTTGTACATTTTCTTCCCAAGTCACATTCATTTAAATAAATTTTTTTTCAAGCGTGTATCAAAAATAGAACATTTGACAACGTGGAACTAAAAAAATTAAATAATCTACATCAATCTTATGTATGAAGTAATAAGATTTTTAGATCTAATAGATTTTAAGTGCAAACAAGCGTTGTATTTTTTTTTTATATATATTTGCATTTTTGATTATTATTAAAACATGCCGCCACTGTAAACATTTATAATCTTTATAGATGACATTTTATTCTTAGCATCAACTGGTGTAGACAACTTACAATTAGCAACAATAATTACTATGCACATCTGATAAATCTGATGCCAATTATAATGTTTCGATATTCATTGAGATGTAAAGATCGAGATTAGTAACCGTCAGACAAAAAATAGATCATGCATCTTTCGTTAAATCAAAAAATATAATTCAAATAAATTTTAATATAAATTTTTAAAATTGGGATAACAAATATTTTACTATTCTGAATGGATGATAAATGTACAGAATGTATCAAATTAGCCTTTATGCAGCTTAGTCTTAATTACTGATTTACAAATATAAAATTAAGCAAAAAATAGATTAAATGTAATTTTGATTTAAATTTTTTGTACCAACTTACAAATATAGTGATAGATTTAATTCACTAGCAAAGTTAATTTATTTATAAAATAGCATTCTGCATATATAAAATTAAATCTGAATTTAATCATTTGTTGTTTATATATGTAAAACAGTTTCAGATTTATGTGATGTAAATATAAAGGATAAATATAGATCCAGATATAAATATATACGCAAACAAATGTTATTTATTTAGGTATGCTTATAATTTGAAATCATTTCAGTGTTTCATTAAATATTATTGGTACTTCATCACTGACGCATCTTCTAATTAATTTTAATGTATGTATAAAACAGAATCTTACCGTCAGTAGAATTAATAACAGACTCAGTTGTGCGGACTAAAAAAATATTGGTAGAATATTCAAATGAAATACATATAATTTGCTAATATCAACTATGTATATTGGATGATAAATAAAATTTAATTGGCAAACGTGGGCAACATTTAATGATCCTTTATGAATACGAGTGGCAGTTACACAGTATAAAAATCTAATGAAAAAACTGCAATAATATTTATGTGAGAAAATAAATATGTAACCTCATATAAAACTGTGTATACATTGTTAATAAAAGTTTTATGGATTTTATTATTTCATGTAATTATTCATTTATTTCGTAAGACTAAAGCAATTAACTGTATTCTAAATAATTATTATGTACTTATTTAATATTCAATAATTCAAGATTGAGTCAATAAATGCACGATTTGATGTAATTGACAATAAAAACATAAAATGTAAAACAATATTACAGACCTAATTTTCAATTTATGAGGGTTTCTAAATGCTCCGTTTGAAAAGAATATATACAGAGTATTTTTAATATTTCAATACTAATCACAAGCTATGGTAAATTTTTATTGCATTTATTTTATGTACTTTTATCTTTTAATTCCTATTTTTGAATAGCATTTTCCAGTAAATTTGGAAAAAAAGTCGTCAGTATGATTTCATAAAAACGTTTCGTTTGTTAATGCTTTTGTTAACGATTATGTAAATTTTTAAAAATGCACGTACATCAGAAGTCTATTGTATATTTTTTTAAAATAAATAAAGAGAAAATAATCAATATCAATTTTTCACATTTGATGCGAATATTTTGAATAATTGTTCAGCCATGATCCAATTTACAATCTAATTTTTAACAATAAGTAAAATATTTACAATTGAAAGTCTTACTCGACTTTGTGATTTTTAACGAACTAGAAAAAAATAAGTAAGTAAGAATGTTCCTGTTTGAAATTTGAAAGTGAACATAAGCGGCACAATTTCTTACATAAACCTTAAAACTAAGTACTTTAATGTCATAGTCAATTGCACATATTCGTATAATATGTTGGTATTTTATACACGTTTCAGTATAATAAAATAATATTTATTGAAAACAATTTCATTTTCTGTTAATATCTTGTTCAAGATAACGTAAAGTGTTGAATGAAGTGTCTGAAAGCGACTGGAAGGTTGCTTGATGGTTGTCGCAATAAATAGGTGAGAATGATATTGCAAGCAATGACAGTAATATGTGTTTATTTAACTGGTTGTAATAAAAATATTTTCTCACAAATTATTACAACTCATTATTTAATATTTATTTACGAATGGCATAAAACAAGTTACTGAGTGTGTGGAAGAATAAATTTACTATCAAACGATCCGCCGTACGCGGTATCCTTAGTTTTAGCGAGTTCTACGAACATTTCTAAAACTTCTATTTTCATCTATAATTTTCTTTCATCTGTAGCGATATGTATGTTTTATATAATAGTGAATGTTTATGGTCTTTGCTTCCAAAAATAATTATTTCATTCGTTATCTTTATATTATGTAGATGATGTAAGAATTATTGAATATGCGAGATAAGAATATTACAAAGTATAAATGTATAAATAAAATTAAAAATTGTAAGTATTTATTTTTTTTATTAAGATACTTATAACTCCACTTAGATTTTATAGATTATTTTAATCTTTTATCCACTTCATCCATAGATTTTTTTTTAAATTAAAGTATTTATGCAATTGGTATAGAATTACGATGCAAGTGAAATAAATCGCTAATAATCTTGTGTTAATCGCTAATAACATCTTGTATTTTTGTAATTTATTTATATTTTAAATTCTGTTGTATTTTTACTATTTCAAAAATTTATATTATTTTAAAAATGAATTGTAAGTGGATCAATTCTTTTCCAAAATAGTCAAGGATTAACTACACACCAGCATGAGACGTTAAAACTAATATTTTGAAAATTTTGCTCAATTTGTTCAAATTCGGATTTTATGAATAAATAAAATGATGAGAATCAGGTTTATAGAGAAGAAATAATTTTTTTTCATTAAGTTTGCATGAAATAATTTTACTTCATTGTTTATATTAGTTTTCCATCATTGTTTTATATTTTATATACGTTTATCATCATAAGATCAGATTTATTTTTCCTTCGAGCGTATTATAGATCCTGTAGATTATTATATGGCTAAATCTAGATAAATTTTTCAAAGTTTCATAACAATTAAATAAAATTGAAAATAGAAGAAAATTATTGAAAAAATGGGTAAAATTTATTATTTACATTTCTTAAAAAATGAAAATTTTTTAAATCTAAATAGCTAATGTAAAGGACCACAAAATACTAAAATAAAATAGGAAGTGGTGCATAATCTAAAATCGTTAGAAAGCACTAATACTATTTTCTTTGCACATTTTAAAACCATATTCTATGTTTTTATTTTTGTTTTTTACAGCTTCAGAACTGAAAGGTTCTATAGACTGTTGTTATTATAATACTAAATGTAGCTTTTTTAAGGCCATCCAACGGTTAGCATATTAACCGTCGGTTATATTTTTAACATTATAAATTATGTGGTAGTGATGATTTTCAATTTGATGCTGCAATTTTGGATAAGAGGTAATTTCATTAGGAAATATATTTCCACCTATGCTTTTAAGTAAATCCGGTATCAATACTGCTTGATAACAGGCTATCTTATGTTTGATATGGAGCAAAAAAACATTATACAATATTAATAACATATATTATTAAAAAGCCCATGAGTGTAAATTTATATCCTTTTTGTTTATTGGAAAGAATAGTGTGAGAGATTTCCCATTGCCATCATTACACGCCACAGTGCCCAAAATGGGTTATTATCAATTGGAAACATAATTTTCATCTGTATTTTTAAGTGAAAACGGATATCGCTACCGCCCGATATGCCAGGTTGTCCAAAGCGAGATTCGAACTCACGACCCCGTCCACACAAGATCACGCGCATAACCATTACTCTAATTGTGCGATGAATAGGGACCGAATAAAGAAAAGTGCGATATTTTTTTTGAATAAAATAATTATATTGGACCTCAAACAAGAACAAAATCGCATAAAAATGCACCGCACAAACAGAGAATTTACATTAGTTTGCTAGAAGTACAACATTGCGAATATGTGTTCTCAATAAAAGTTAAATTACAAGATCACCTTTATCGTTTGAGAATCTCCCCAACGAGATGAAGAAATCAGGCGTGATACAAATCAGCTGATAATTCCGGTAACACCGGTGTTAAATATTACCGGTCCCGTGTCGTCCGCGTCGTCCGCGTAGCACGTGTCTAAATCGAAGAAGAAGTCGACTCGGCCTCTCCTCTGCTGGCGGATGCACTCTCGATAGCCGGATTGAATGTCTGATATCCGCTCCCAGCACGGGAAGTCCCGGACTCAGAGGTGCGAGCCGAGATCATCAGCCTCGTCATAATCGAATGCCTTTCGGCCTTCCTGCCTTGTTACGGGCACCGGATTTTAACAACCTTGCTAGATGTTTGCCTTTGCATAGCTCAGGCCGCAGGAAATAGAGATTTCACAATCAGCCACGACTTTTATTTATTGTTATGTTAATGGAATTAGATTGAATTGATGATTCAATCTGTCTTTAAATTTTAATGTCAATATAATGATGACATGATAATTGATAGCATTTGGGACTAGGAGTATGTGTCGAGACGGAATGTTATTATTTCAGTTCCGCTGTATATACGACGTGCATTCTGATTATAAAAATACTGTTATTGGCAGATACTGATATACTAATTTGTATAATAATGGGTAGTATTGCCCTGGGACAGGTCCGTGAGCTGAGTTAAACTATAACTCCATGCAGAGAAGAATATCCTGAAGATTTCCCATTGTCATTTTACACCACGGTGCCTGGAATGGGCTAATTCCAGTTAGAAACTTATATTTTATCTATATTTTCAAGTGAAAATGGACATCGCTACTACGCGATGTCAAGTTGTCCAGAGCGGAGTTGGAACTTTTCCATTTACATATAGTCTAGTCAGTATAGTAAGTTTATCTCGGAATTTGAGATACCCACCTGTAAGTCTGCAAATACTTGTATATTGACATTTAAAAGTTGTCTTAAAACTTACATATGTTGCGTACACCCTACCATATGTAGGTTTTGAGACAACTTTTAGGTGTCAATATACAAGTATTTACAGACTTACAGCTGAGTATCTCGAATTCCGACATTCTTATCTAATTTAAGCTTAAATGACTAGACTAATAATGGAATAACCACTAATTTATATTTATAAAGCCTTAAAATACTGAACTACAGAAGTGAGATTTAATTCTATTTTTTTTTTAAAATATACAGCAAGCAAATCCTTTTATTCATTTCATATACACAGATATTTTTGTTATATTATTAATAACTGCAGTATATTATTGCATTATCGAGAATTGACATGTTTTGCATTCAGTATCATTATCACACTCAGTATCATTTTCAATAATAAGTAGATGAAGATAATACAACACAATATTCAAAAGCAAACACTTGATTTGAATAAGTGAGCAAAAATAACAAGATTTTTTAGAATCTTGGTATAAACTTTTGATATTTTTATTTGATTCTGTAGTGGATTCATATTTAATCCTTTCGCTACATGAGTGTTTTCCACAGAAGCGACACTGCTGTACAGAACAGCAAGCTGCCCTGTAGCGCTACTGATCAACAAATTTCAAATATGTCCAAAGATCATCAACAAAGATATATTTTTTAGTTCTGAAGAATTGAAAATTATAATAACAAATTAAAGTTTTCAAGAAATTAGAAAAGAGTGATGATAAAGAGAGGATCGACACACTGGACTACCACACTAGACTACTATTGGCAACGGCTTGTGGTAAAGGGTTAAATATTTAGATTATATAAGGAAACTCGAAAATATTGTGCCTAAATATTATATCTAAAAATTTGGTCATAATCATTTTATTCCGGTTATTTTGTGTAGTAACCAGAAATAGTTGTTGGTTATCAGAATTAAGAACAAATTCAAAAGTTGTCAACGTACAACGAATTCAGTGTCAGCATTAATTTCGATTCCAAATTCGAAACCAGGAAGAGTGCTGTCTAAAGTGATATATAATCATGATATGCAATAATACAAAATAAAACTATTACTGAAAACTTCAGTCCACGATGAGCACGTCATTATAAATAATCAATGCTCTGTGAAGTACTGTTCCTCCGTTCTTCGATGTATCAAGAAACGGATCCCTGATTTCGTCTCAATTGACTGTATCAGCTCTGTAGCATCTTTTTCTATTTGACAAAATTACTTTCCGAATCCGACGCGAGTCCATCTGATCTGAATATCATTGCTAGCACCAACTGTGCTCGAGTTAACGACTGATTCGCCACGCGGATCGATAAGTTTTGTGAAAAAAAGTCACAAGCGTATCCCGCGGACCGTAACCCAACGGAAATTTGGAATGGACGAGAAATATACAAGAGATCAATCGAAAACAATTCAAGAAATATAGAGGAGACAGGAGTTAATTGGACTAATAAGAATAGCCAAGTGTTTGATGAAGGCAATAGAAAGATCCAGAGGTTGCTGGTTCAAATCCGGCTCGAAGGACCATTTTAGAGTAGAGATCCGTCCTAAGGCTTATATTACTCGTGAAGTGTCTTGACTGTTGATGTGATAATAAAAAAGACTATTTGGACTATATTATTAAATAATTTAAGTTTATGTTTAATTGTTAGTTAGTTTTGCATCTTAAATGATACAGAAACATTATGTAATCAGACACAAAACTTTCTTCTTTATTTTCTATTTTTCTTAATCTTTAGAAATGAATTTGTCATAAATATTCTCATTTGTGGATTGAATTACCCTATATTTAACTACATCTCATGATCGTTAAGCCTAATGTAATTTGTTTTTAAGTAAAAGAAGAAATAAGAAAAAGTTATAAAGTCATTTTCATATTATTCTTGTAAATAAATTTTCAAGCTTTTGTAAATGGTAATAAAGCAAAGTTGGAAGCCATCTTACTTATTGATATTGCATCATATACTGTAAACCTAAATTTTCCGAGCTGTTTTATGATGCTGGAATGTAAATAGAAATATACCAAACCCCGATTTCCCCTATATAAGATCAATACAAAATGATTCCATCGAAGAAGATCGATCAATCGATCGATTGGAAGGCGCGAGCTCAACAATAAGAGGAAACGCACTTCCGTCGCGCTTTACGCACCAACTTGGATATCACAAACATAATGAGAACATATTCTCGATATTGTTTCCATTTTTTGCTTTCTCTTTGCCGACCAAGAATTCTATAACTGATTGAGGTAACAAATGTAACAATATCCATATTTACCGATAATAGATCTGTATGCAGAAACATTTAAGAATAATACAACTATTAAATTTAAGCTTATTAACAGTATATTTACGGATGTTGATCATATACCAATTTTTACTGAAGCTCATACCAGAAAATGTATTTTTTTAAAAAAAAAAATAGGTCCAAGGCAATTTAAATGAAATGTTAAATAATACTAAAAAACACAATAAACATTTTTTATCATTTGGTCAAGTAAATCAACGCCATACTTATATGTTTATAGTAATGTATATAGTTTATAGTTATAGTATAGTATATAGTATATGTATCTAGTCATCAAATTATTATTGAGTCAAATTGGCTCGTTCCGTAAATCTAGTATTAACCCTTTCTACTCGGATGCTGCCGCTCCAGGGAAAAATACGTGTAAATATCGGAATTCGCGAGGGGAAATGGTTAAGAAAATGTTGTTAAGAACAATTGTTAAAAATAATACAACTATTATATGTAAGCTTATTAACGAAATAAAAATTATTATAACTGAACATCTTAAATAGTATAAGAAACACATTTTTTGAAATACAATATAAGTAATTTTTATTAATGTAATTAATTCATAGTAGGGGCGTGGCAGCAAAAAGTGTAATTTGATTTTTAATAATTATAACCAAATCAACTATACAACACATCACATATTAAACAAACTATCGAACTATGTTTAGTATGTATACCTATTTTAAGGTTTTTCTCGACTGTCGGTACCTTCTTGCTCCATTGTATGAGTAAAAGAGACTAATGTTTTTATCTAATTTAAGAAAGTGTAACAAAATAGTATCTACAATATTCAGCAGTCAATGCAATGTAAGAAGTACTAGGCAACCTAATTTGATGGTTTAGCAATTATATTGTAAAATGCAAACAAATTATTAGTATATTTTTTACAGAGATAATACTGTATATAGAATTGATCTGGTATTTTGTCATAAAATTTATTAAAGTAGTTGGAATAAATATTTATTTAACTTATCTGTTGTAAAATTGCTTTTTTTAACACAATTTACTTCTTTTATTTGCTATTTTTTATTGTTCACGCCAGGGTAAAGGTGCATTTGATCCTTCTTACCCCTCCCACGTGTAAGTTTTTATAGAGGCTATATAAAAAAACTGTTGAATCTAACCTAAAATTAACAATACATTTTATAAAATATTTGAATAACGTATAGTTAAAAATTATATTAAGGTCTCGTGAACTAAACGACAGAGTTCACAACCAAAGAAAACTAACAACGATAGAAAATACTTTTGTTATGGATTTTCAAGCATAGCTGCTTATTTCCCGATAGAAACGTCGCAATAATCAAGCTGACTATACATTTTTCCCTTTTACATATATACGAGGTCTGTTCAAAAAGTACCCGGAATTTTCGTTTTTTCAAAAAAATATTTATTTATTCGTCTACATTAATGTGGTCCCCTTCAAAGTAGTCCCCCCCAGATATAATACACTTATGCCAGCGTTTTTTCCAATTTTCGAAGCACCCTTGATATTCACTTTTTGATATGTCCTTGAGCACTCTCAGCGATGTTCTTCAATCGAGGAAAACCGCCGTCCTTTCATGGGTCTCTTCAACTTTGGGAATAGGAAAAAGTCACACGGAGCCATATCTGGTGAATTTTTGCACTTTGCAACACTTTATTTCATTTTTTACGCAAAATTTAATACAAATTCTTTGACTTTTCAATTCTTCCATTGTAAAAATCGCCGAGCTCAGAAAAACACGTCGAACCTTAGCGACTACCACAGACAAAGTAAACTGTAGCTGAAAATTTCATCATACTTTAGGGGCATGTATACCAACACAATAAAAAAAAAATTTTGACAATCAGACACTCCAGACCCGCGAAATTTAATTATTAGTAATTCCGGGTACTTTTTGAACACACCTCATATATGGTTAAAAATTCGTAAGGTCACTTGTTTTTGAGATATTGGTAGTGAACTTTTCTACCTTTAAGACCCGCTCCACCCTATTTATTTCAATGCTGTAGTTAGACAAAATACTTTATATCAGTGTCCTTTTAATGTTTTGTAGGCAAGAAATTATTACTAATTATATAATATTTTCAATAATAAGCTACCAAGCTCTTCCAAGCAATTCTACCTCACGGTTGATTCTGTTTAGGGACTATTACCAATCCATGCGTTACGTATATTTTAATGCAAAATAGTTAATAAAATCAAGATTTTCCGATTAGTTCTTAGCAAATCGAATCAATCAATGCAAAATACGAATATGCAAATGATTATCAACGGATACATTAGAATGATCAGGTGTGTTAATTTGAATCTGATAATAAAACGTGTAATTACCAACACCCAGAGCCTGTAATAAGAGATTGCAGCAGTATGTTGGCGAATAATAAATTTTTCTATAGGTAGGAATTATACGAAATATATATATATATATATATATATATATATATATATATATAATATTGAAATTATTACACTTATGCCTGCTGCAAATAACAGACTGTGAAATATATTATAGATTTTGTATTTTTAACGTCAATCCATACATGATTTACGACATGTAGTTTCTTTTAATACCTCGCATTTCAATTAAAGCGTTATAGAACAAAAATAATATTCATTTCATATTCTGTATTAATATAGAATTTATTTACATATAGTCGAATGCTCATGTACAAATGTAAATTACTTTTTTCTATGTATAGTTATGATATTAATAATAGACATTGATTGAAATTTTAATGAGAAATTGATATTGAAATTGCTGAATTATAGTTGGAAAGATTATATAGGCAACTATGTATATTTTTTAATATATTTATCCGATTACTGTAAAAAATTGACTAATAAATATGTTGTTGAATGCATTACTTTGAAGAGACTGAAGTTGCTTTAGATAATTTGTATATTGTATCGCATGAATAATTCAAGGAGTTAATTATTAAACCAGTGCAGCTCAGTTTGCAAAGCGATTCATCTTTCAGCTGCAAGTATGTCATATTTTTAAGTTTCTCGAAAAAAAAATACAATATTAATGGGCCAATTCGGTCGTAAAATAGACCAATGTTATGGCAAGTTTATATTTTGCATATAAAATGGTAATGGTATAGCTGTCAACATGCTATGTATTTGCTATGCGATCATGCGTTTCACACATGAAATGTAACTTTTTAGTACCATTTTATATGAAAAATGCAGCCAAACAATAATCCAAGGCAGAATTATTGGCCCATAAATTGTATGCCACTTCAAACTTATGTACAAAGTGCACAATAGATCTATTCTAACCTTTTATTAATGAAGATTTTTTCGAAGTAAATTATTACATAAAAAAATACCGTATAAATTTCATTTAACGATCATCACAAATCATCGGCATTAGTTATAGATAAAAATTCTAAGATTGAAATCCGGATCTTCTTGACGTCCTGGAACAATCCGGAAACCTAGCGTTATTTTATCCGCAGCGGATGACGGAACATCTTTTTAAGAAATAGTCTCTTTCGTTTCCCGATTCATTAATTCCTATATCATCTTTTTATGGAATTATTTCACATAACTTCGACGTTGAGGAAATATTGAATAATTTGTTTTTGTCTCATGAGGATGTGATTAGAAAAATGTGAGATTCATCAAAATCGACGGCAATAGAAAATGAAGTATTTTTTGATCGACTAGGAAAAAGAGTGCAAAGTTGTGCAATTAATATCCTTAAACAAGACTCGTTAGAGATGGCTGATTAATAATGTTTTTATTGTACTTTATTATGAAAGTAATATATTAAATATTATAATGTGAGAATATGAAAATCTATAACCCCAAGTTGGCTAAATAATTTTGTTTATTTTTGTTCGCACGAGAAACATTAATGTTACTTTGTTCAATGAGCGAGGAACATAAATATGAGCGGCATAAATTCATGGGCTATATTACGTAGTGCTTCTCATACAAAATAGTACTAAATACCGTGTAAATGCTATGAGGTTGCTGTACAGTCGGGCGTTTTAGATAAAAAAACTTAACCTAGAAAACGCCAAAACGCACAATCTTATAACTGCTTTTTTATGTGTTTTAATAACATATAAGTGAAGTTGAATGTTAGGTGTGAAACGCCTGATCGCATAGCAAATATATAACTTTGACGGTTTTTAGTACCAGTTTATATGAGAAACACTACGTAACATAGCCTTACCATAACGTTGGTCTTTTTTACGGCAGAATCAGTTTAATTTTTTTAAAGTGAAGATATATAATTATTCAAATTGAACTAATGAAGTCAACTAATCATCTAAAAAGCATTCTTCAATCTTCCTGCATCCCAATTCAAGTGTACTAGAACAATCAATCGCGTTGCATAAATCCGTTGTCTTCGCCAGCACATCGAACAATTTCAAGCAACCCCACATCCCTCTAGTTACTTCATCCAACCCCCAAAGAGTACGTTAAGATGAGAAAATTTTCTATCTAACCCATAGTACGTTTCCTGTGACGTATAAGTGATTAATAGATTGAGATGCTTAGCGTCTTTGTTTGCTTCTTTCCTGCTTACTTGTCGCTTCTTTGTTTCTCATCAGTCACAGGACGATGTACGCCCAAGCCTCATTGGAAATTGTGGGGGGTGAGAGTTAACAAATACGTATTTTCTTTGTGTAGGTCGTCTTTTGACAGTGGCAATTTCCTGAAACTTACATCTACGACATTGCCTTTGTTGGGAAATAGACATCTAGTCAAGAACTTTTATTCTTGTTGTTTTCCAATTAGTCACAATTTTATTGTTTGATTTTTAACCTTCCGTAGAGTAAGTTATAGCAATCGTCCAAAAATCGAAAATGAAAATTTTTGCATATCTTTACGTTTCAGTGGTTTTTGAACATTTTGGCTTACCTTAGATAAAATGGTGTTATGTGTGTCTACAATTGTTCGTACACGATTTCTGATTCACGGATCAACCGATTTAAAATATATAAAAAATCGATTACTACTGATGAGAAGACGTCCTGATTAGATTTTAGCAAAGGCAGGTCCAGCCATTTCAGAGATACGAAGCATAGAGTGCAGAAAATAAAAGAGTGCAAAAATTAAGTTCTTTTAAAGAACAGATACTTCATTCTAACACCGCTTTATTGAGTTTTGTTTAATATTTACTTTTCAAATAAACTTATATAAACTTTATATATTATAATTTATAAGCTCTTATATTTTGTCTATAAAACACGAATAACAAAAGTTACAGTATTTGTAACAATATATTTAAAAACATTTAATATTTTTCGAATATTTTTTTACGGTACGAGAAGTTCCAGCACTTTGTATCAAGGCACGATGCCATACACCACTAGTCGTGTCCCTAATTGAAACATGTTTTATAAACAAATCGCTTTATTTTGTTACTCGGTAACAAATCGATTGCAAATCATTATGAATTTCACATGAAATCACTATGAATTTTAATAAATATCAAATAATGAATACTCATCGATTAAATTCATATTTTATCACTGGTCAAAATTTGACCACACTCTAGTTTCTTGGAGGTAGGGAATGTTTTTCCATATAAATACTACCTTCGTTTAATTACAAGTTTGGAGAGTCTAACAAATGAAACTGTATTTTATTACTATTACAATATTATCAATGTACTCATTACAATATCATAATCTAAAATTGTTAAAACATATTTAATGATAAAGTGCAATACAGTTTCTTCGAATTTTGTATATGTTTTGCTAGCTAATTAGTCATAATTTAATACTGCGAAATATTTCGATCATAATACTTCTTAGTAAATTAGTTGTTGCGAATTGTTTCAGCATAACTATATAATCTAAAAACTGACGTTTTAAAAAACATTCCAATTTCATGACTTAAAATTTTCAAGTAAAACTACTACGAATTCAATTAATTTATATCAAATAGATGGATACTAGACAAAGAAAACTATTCTCATCGAATGAAATAAACAAAAATACTTTGGGAAACTTTTTATATATTTTCCCTCAAATTTAACTATTTAAGGATAATAATATAGTTACATGATCCAATAACTATAGTTTGAATACATTAAAATTTATGTCTATTAATTCAAATAAAAGTGTTGACAATGAGAATTAAATCAATATGTATCAACGAGCTAATTTCCCCAAATTTAACTGTTTTAGAGAATAATAGTTTATTTTTCTGATTAAGAAGCTATCGTTTTAAAACCTATTGCAATTTCTACTAAATACAATCAATTTATAACAAATACAGTTGGTAAATTATTAATAGTATTCACGTGGAATAAAATAAATAAAAAATCTGTAAACATTTCATACACCATTTTTCTCAAATTTAACTATTTTAAAGGGTTTTTGCCGCGTATAATAAATCAATGTTACAGTACTTATAAAAATCTATTTGAAAACATTTAATATTCCTCGAACATTTCGTTACGGTACGGGAAGTTCCAGCAATTTGCCTTAAGACACGATGCCATACACCACTAGTTAAAAATAAGTTTACTAATATAAAATCTAATTTAAAGATAAATAATGTACTGCTATAATTCAATTTAATAAGCGATTAATAATAGGTATAATTTCGTAGTAATAAGGATAATAATTAATAGCAGAGTGTTTCGATTTTTTGTAAATTTGATTTGTTTCATATTAAAGAATCATGTATATTCATATTGTAAAGAAATGTTTGACCATTTTAGCATCAGTTTTTAATTTATTAATGTACCATTGATATACCATTCAATCCATTTTGCTTTTGTCAAACAATTAATATAAAACCAAGCCTAAGCAATTTATTCAATATTAATTACTGCAATCCACTAGCAAAATTGATGTAATTACACATTGTGCTCTTGTAGTTTTTATTGAACTATTAAAGCTTGTTAGGTACTTTAAACACAGATTTAATTTACGGCGTGTTTAAATTTATTTCAACTTCAACAAAAACCCGACTAGAATTAAGTAATAACAATCATCGCATAGAATCTGGAACGGTCCCGTCGGTCGTTACAATAGCTCGGAACAAATCGAAAAGCAATTCAACACTCCAATATCAACAATAATAACACACTTTGATGTGTAATTTACATATAAAAGATATAAAGCATAATTAATTAATGCATTAAATCTAAAATCTCCCGATTATCTGAAAGGTCGGATCGATTCGAATCAATTTGGTAGCCGAGCGATCGTAATCTTTAGTGAAGAAGCGTTCGGATACGGCTTCTGGTGTTCCATCCGAGCGGCCGCAAACGGATTCAGTTTTTATGATCGCCAGTGAAAAAATAACTATCGCGTTCGAGATATATATTGATGGGTCCGAGCGTGTGTTGAGGAAGACTAGGGTTGGACAAAATTTCCAGAATTCCGATGAAGAAATTTAACACCACAATGCATATTAATCAGTAATATTACAATGCTGACAGACAAATTCTTATCGAAAAAAAAATTTTATGTAAATTACAATCTGCCTATAGAAAATTATATTTCGTTAATTCGGCAATGGCTTTAACAAAACAATCCAATAGATGGCGTTTTACTTAAAAAGTGTTGTGAGTTTCCAGGCGGTATCGAGTCCGACATACCCAGACAGAAGACCTAGCCGGGGATGCGCAAACGCGTCTATAACGCTATACAAAACACACACAGAAATATATTATACATACACATACACACACATATTTTCCCGATATATACACTTTTCCGTTTTTGAATAGCATTCATACGTTAATAGTTTTATGAGATAAAGGCGACAAGTCTCGGATAAAATTTAAATGTTATGCGGTCTATAATCGTATGAATTGGTAGTTATAAACTGTCAAAAGCTATGCCTTTGCTGTCGAATCGGGCGTTACACACATAAAACCTAACCTCCAGCATACAGAAATGTCAGATTATTGACTTTAGTTAGACCCCAGGTATGTGTTATCAAAGTGACAGCAGAAAGTTGCACTTACGACAAAATTGTTATTTGACATTTGTGCCTTTTGGGGGTTAGGTTTTAGAAAAAAAACGCTGATCGCACAGCAAAAACATAGCTTTTTGACAGTTGTGACTATCAACTTACACCATTATAGGCCCATAACGCAACAATTCTAATTTATCTGAACATTGGTCCAATAGTCTATCTATATTTATATACTATATTTGAATTATAAAAATGATTTTTTTAATTTAGTTCAGCAAGGTCAGGGAAGAATTATTTTTGTTTATAAAAGTATTTCGATCCATATATTTTCAAAATGTATACGCATAAGAATAAAAAAAAGGATGTCAATAATTAAATTTATTAGGATAACCTATGTACTGTTTGGAATTATGTATAAATAACGTCTACTGATCTAGTATATGTTAGAAACCTTAATACTACAATTGGTTCTACTTCTTTATTGTAGGTTTTTACAAATTCTGGTATGAATTCTACGATTTTATTTACGTTTAATAAATGAAATCCTGTGATCTAAAGCTCATATTTAAGTACATGATGAAGACTATCTGACACATTTGACATTTGGAATACAGCACAGAATATGAGCTCTTACTCTTATAGTAAGAGAATATGAGTTCTTATAATATGAAGAATATATGATGTTACTCTTTTATTAAAACAAAAGTATCTTAAATAAATTATTTTAATTATAATTATTTTAGTAATGATTACCATATTCAAATGATCGAGTCCTACATACACAAGTCTAGACGACAAAAATATCGATTCAATTTGACCAAGGAGGAGAAAGGCAACTATTTCTTCAATTTCTATTACAGCCCAAATTAGTAGAGTTAGATTACTATATTTCTAAATATATTCTAACTTCAAGAGATACTAGATGCATTTTTAACATTATTATATGTACAATAAACTTAATGACCATGTAATTAAATAAATACTTCATAATAACAATCACATTAACTGATTTTACCTATAGTATCCGAAAAGTGTCCGATTTCAAGGCGTTTGAAATGAAAGGTTAGAAAACTTGTTCGTCATCTAATACGTAAATACTGCATTAAACATCTGTTCTTAATATTTTAAGATAAATATAAGACAATATCGATAAATATCGACCATCCCTGGTATTGGAGTTGGATTCTGTATCGGCGCATGCTTTTCTCGCCGACTACGCCACAGATATGTTCAATTACATTCGTACCGTGTGATTATTAATGTTTTATGCTCGTACAAGTTGTGCTTCATTCACAAATAGCTGTGTCTGTATTGTATTGGAACCTATTCCAGTTGATAGGTTGCTAGCAAAGTCACTACCGTTGTCTTGAAGACGATCATTGTCGAATCGAAGGTGACTCTTCAAAATTATAGAGATCATAAGAATTACTATCAAAAAGATGATAGTAAGATGATCCAGTAAAATAGCACTAATCGCGATACAGTCACCTAAATTCTGAATTTTTACTCCGAATTATTTTATTAGGGAACAATCAAGTACCTACTTTACTACTTCCTAATTGAATACGCTTTTAGTGTTTTTAGGAGGGCCTATCAAACTCGCAATTTTGGAAACTTTAAATTCATAGCTCAACCGAAAGTCGTACTTCTTGAGAACTTGGAGCAATTTGGCCATCTTTTAGGACTCTGGTAACTTGACGTATGTGTTATCATGAGACGTCAGAAAGATGCAGTTATGATAACATTCTTTTTTTGACAGTTCTGCGTTTTCTAGGTAAGGTTTCATATTCAAAACTCCTGACTGTTTTCACTACTAATTGATATGAAAAAGAACCGTAGCATTGCGTTGCCATAACAACGCGTCGTTACAGGGCCTCTAAATTTTATCCTGAATTTGTACATATACAAGATTCACATTGCATCTGAATTCTTTGATATTTTTGACATAAAGTAAATACATGATGCATGTTGTACATTTGCAAATTTGTTATCACAACTTTTTTTAAGCAAAACGCTTTTTTTAAGCTGAAAGAAATTCGCTTTGGCATATGATCAAACAAAATAGCTAAGAAAACTGAGAAAGCAATTAGTCATTGTTTCATAATATTTTGGCATATTTATTTTGCTGATGTTTTGGCATTGAACCAATCTTGATTCATGTGATTCATAAAAATTTGAACTGTTCAAGTAATCATGGCCCTGTAAAGATTTACACATAATTCATACAAGCCGCAAACTGAACAATCGATTCCTTTTCAGAATATCAACAGCACACACAGTACACGATTTGCGTAAAACAATTTATGCATTTTGCCACCGTCAACGGCGAACAAAACCTCAAGAGTTGTTACTGGTAAATTCGATTCACGGATAAATTGTATTAAACAATTCAAGGTTAAATTATTTATATTGTGTCTTGTGCAGGAGTGCGGACCGCAGATTCAAATTGATTTCATTTTTTTTTATCTCCTCAAAGGCACTTCGGCACATTCGATCCGCCAGCCCGGTTCAATTTTCGGTCTGGGATACGATTACGATTCGAAATTACATTAAATTGAACCAATTGTTTGGTGTGCGCCATTGTTACCTAACGGAGGCACGTACACTGCACTTTAACACTTTCCAAGACACATTCGTGATGCGCTTCGACGATTCGGCGATCACACAAAAGAAATAAATGATCGGAAGAATAAATTCAGATCTTCAATCAGAAACGCATTCGTTTTGCTCCTTCGGTGCACCAGTTTTATAAATGACCTGATTGATTTATTATATACATATACAAATTATATATTTATACACATTACACACACACATACATAGAATACACACACACATAATATTAATATAAACCACGGTCAAAATATAAACTATCTTGTTTGTAGATTACTTATTTGCTACAGCAAATGAGGAATATTCAAAGAATCCTTGCATGTGTTCACTAACGGTCCTTTCAAGGTTAGTCATCTATTGTTCAATACATTATAATGCCTTTAAACGATAACAGAGTCGTAAAAATGGTACCTAGAAATGCATAAAGTCACCCTGATTAAGAATGATATATAAAGCTTCGAATGACTCAATAACGGACAGTATGAGTTTATTCGCTGTTGTTTAAGTCTGATATTTGTAAAGTGTACAAGTAAAATAAATAAATTAAAGATCTTTGTCTGTTTATCTGACCATCTTCCACATTTGGTAACAGTTTTATTAGCAGCGGAAAGAACTCTACATATTTTAGAATGTATTTGGAATAGTTTGATGTCATCGGTCGGAGTTCCTACATGTTTTGGGTTTCAATGGTCGTCCTACATTTTATTGGTGGCAGCGGTGGGACGACACTACAAATTTTTGGTGGCAGCGGTAGGGATCTTCTGCGTTTTGGGTGTCATTGGTGGTTCCTACATATTTTTGGTGGCAGCGATGGGATAACATAACATACATCTATTTAAAATGTAGGTAAATAGATATTTCTTGTGTTTTTGCTATGATGTCTAATTAAATCAAAATTTTTACTAAAGTAGTCAATGCAATTGTAATACATCGACTTCTGCTATGTGTGAGTAATATTTAGTAATATTGATCCAGAATATGTAATATAAAAAGAACATATAACAAAACCCGGTTGACAGACAAGTGAAAAATATTCAATGGAAAAGATACGCTAAAATTATGATAAGCTCTATTATGGAGCAAAAAATAAACTGAGTATTTATAAAATAAAGTAAGTTGACCTGACAAAACAGTAAATACCCAAAAAAATTCTATCAAATTTTATGTTTACTAATGAAATTTTGTTATTCTTTATTATATACTAATTTTGTTATTAATTGTATAAAAAGAAAATTAATTAGTAACAACTCTCAGAACAATTAAGATTCAAATCGAAGTGCAGACTCATTAAAATTTCTTTGTTGATAATATCTTGAAAGTTATCGCTTGATCTATTTAAGAATAAACCGCATCGAGCACATTGTTAAAATTCCAAAATAAAGTCTGTATAAAATATGTACGCAGATCGATTAATAATATTTGCTAATTGAAACAATTCAAAACCCAATAATTATAATACATACTCTTATTTCATAATATTGCATATTATGTCCCACGGTTATTAAAATCGCGACATGTGGCAGTTGCTCAAGAGCAGGTCTATGTCAAAAGAATGCTTTGATATTATATACAATTATATTTATGTAGATCACTTCTTATAAATATTACAACTATCGAGAGTTTCATGGCAAATCGCATTTTTCAAAAGTATTGAACACCGCGAAAACTAATGAATATATTAACCATATCGTAGGTTCCCCATCTATGAAGCGCGAATATGGTAAAATAATTTTCAATAAATTATTACTTACTTAAAAAAAACTGGCTCTCACGTCCATTTTAATTTTTTTACAAATTTTTTTTAATTTGAATGTGGAAATATGCTTTAGCAAGGCAAAGGGCCTTATTTGCTTTTCTACGACAATTTAAATAGTTTTTGTATAAGAAACACAGATTCTAAACTAATCATTTAAATAAATTGTTTCATGAATAAAAAATAAGCATACAGAAATAGATTAAAAACTAGATTTACGAATTAAATTAACTGCTTTTGCTTTAGTTTGCTTCTGTTGAGTGATGGCAATTTATTTCACTTATTTGCATTAAAAATACAAAACATACTTAACTAGTTATTTAAATTATGATCATTTATAATGAAATATGTTGATAATACGAGTAATATTTCAATTTCTGAAACTAACATGTTTAATTTTCAAGCTTAAATATACAGTTATCCAAAAGTTACCAGAATAGATCATTTTTACTTACATTAAAACGAAAGGTTTGAATTGATCTCTAATAACAAATACCTGAAGAGTTTTGAAAACTCTGAGAAGATTGTAAAAGTTAAAACAATCCACAAAAAATGATAAAAATGAGGAAAACGGCAAAAAGAAGTAGAAAAGAAATATTGATTTGATTCGATAAAAAAGAAACTGGAATGAGCCCCCTTATTGGAACAAGAGTGTCATACTGCGTGCATTGAATATAATTTACAAGGACAGAAACATCTACCATGAAAGAAAACTCAGGCGATTGACAAATTGAGGCAAACAAAACTTACAGAAAATTGACTATAAGTTTAAAAAAATATAAATACAGAAAAGTGATCTATAATATAATACCCGATGGAGGGCAACGTGTTGCGCACCTTTTTTTATGAAGCTTTCTTCAAATTATTGTACGAAAGCAAATAATGCTTCACCTTCAAACAAACTAAATATGATCATAATAACAATAATATTATTATTTTGTTTATTGAAAGTATGTTTTAATCACGTTATGGAATCGCTGATCTCTAATAGATCGTACCGCACTGAATACGAATCAGTACCGTAGAATTAGCGAAGATAATTGCTGATATGCAAATAATCGAATCACAAAAAGTCAAGATATTTATAGTGCAGTATATGCCTATCTTGTACAACTGGCTCATTACAACAATTTATCATCGTAATACTCAATCAGAAACAATTATCTTGTCGTACATATCGCTTATGTCTTTTTGTTCCTATGAACCTCTTAATAGAATGTGTGTACATTTTTAACAAATTTAATAAACGAAATGTGCATAATGCAGTAACATTACTAAAATTGAAGTAAAGTCACTTGTGTATATAGATGTCGATTGTCGATTTTTCCTGAATAAATTATTAAGATAAATTAAAGTTGTTGCAATAACGACTATAAGTAGCTTATTCAATATATTAGGAGATTTTAGATGATGTGGCAATGGCAAATCTCTCAGACTATTCTTCGCTGAATCGACTTGGAGTTTAACTCTGCTCACGTACCTGCCATCGGGCAGTACTACACATTATTATGGAAATATTATTTGTTGATTCTTGCTGAATTATGCTCATTTACTATAATTTATGATATTTAATAGGAACGTGTTGCATATAATTTAGCACATGGTGAAGTAAAATAAAATATGTAGACACAAATCAAAAGATTTCAATGTCTAATTATCTTATGTACATATAGAACTTGAGAAACTTGGAAAAAATCATAACTATTCATTGATAGACAGACACTCAATTAGAGAGTGTCCATTTTCTGCTTCTTTATAATATAAGAAAAAAATATATGGAGTCCAAAAGGTACTCCCAAAGGAATGGACATATCTATGATTAGAGCAAATGCGTATTTTACATTACTTTACTATTCAGCTATTACACTAATTAGCCGAGGGCAATTCTAGTAAAAATACGAAACCTGATAGTATAAAATTTATAAACCACTGCAATGCGATTTGAATTTAATTTAGTTGATACTTGATTCTGTATTTTATTATATAATTCGTAAAACTTAGACGTCTTACTAAACAATTAGAATTATAATTATCATATAATTTTAATTGCAGCTTTATATATAACAAATAATGGGTAGTACTGCCTCAGGGCAGGTCCGTGAGCTGAGATAGTCTCTAACTCAATTCAGGGAAGAATAGTGTGAGAGGTTTCCCATTGCCATTTCACAGAACAGTGCCCGAAATGGGATTTTAAATAAAGAAACATATTTTTGATCTATATTTTCAAGCTGCTGCATGATGTCAGATTGTGTCCAGAGCGGTGTTCGAACTTGCGACCCCGTCTGCACGAGTCCGTACGTTTGACCGTTACACCATGGAATCCCGGTGAAGCCCAAGTTTTATATATGTATAGTGGTAATTATAAATAAAATTAATCTATTGAAATACATCATAAAAACTAAAAAAATAGTCATCCAACTTTAGAGCACGCGTAAAAATATTTTTAAACAATAACTGTTACAAATGGCATGACCAAGAAATAAGTTGCATCCAAATTAATTTGGATAATCAAGTAAAATAAATAGAAAACTTTTGTTTAAAATGTCTCACAGAAAACAACTTTCCTTCTCTGTACATTATATATATATATATATATATATATATATATACACACCTTTGTCCCTGGTACTGCATAAAAATTAACGAACATCATTATAGATTTTTTTAATTCAGATTTTATAGATGAGAAGACATGAAGACGACCGCCTAAAACGTGTAGAAATACGAGTAAAGATATAATTTCATAATAGCGATACATTTTGTGCACAATGAAAAAAATGGTACGTATAATCAATGTAATATTCATAATCTTTTACGATAATATGATATGGTAGCTGAACATTAGCCAACATTTTAAAAACGCCACAAGAGTGCTCACTCGCATGCACGTCAATGCGAATCCGGCCAAGTCCAGCAATCCGGGAGCAACAACAATAACGCGGCCAGTTGTTATATATAAATATATAAACGGGCATATCGTCTCGATGATACACGTACACGCCTGATCGAGGAACTATAAAATTAGGCATTTGCTAATCGATGCTCGTGGTATTTTGCATTTCATTATATTGATTTTTTGTTAGAAAATTACACGATTCGACACCGAGCAGACGGACGGACTATCGATACACAATCGCAACTGAACGAACTAGGGATGGGAAGTTGTCTCACTTTTTCGAACTCTATGTCCACCATTTGTTTCAAAACTTTATTATAATTTCACTTTCGTATATTACAACATATTTTGATATGCCATGCACGCTATACTTCACTTTAAAAGACAGAGCTCTTGTGGATTAGTCGTGAAGTTGTGATTTTAGTCGGAGATACCAGGTTCGATACTCGTCTCGAGTTAGTCCAGTCATTTAAGCTTAAATTAGGTAAGAATCTCGAAATTCGGGATACCCAGCTGTAAGTCCGTAAATGCTTGTATATTGACACCCTAAAAGTTGTCTTAAAACCTACATATGTTGCGTACACCCTACCATATGTAGATTTTGAGACAACTTTTTAGTTTCAATATACAAGTATTTACACCAGTGGATGGAAATGTAGTGACATCGGTTTTTGCTTAGAAATGCAGATAGCAATAATCTCCAAATAAAAATAGCCCTTATGCGACATTGCTGTATCAATAAAAAAATTCATCGCTATTACAGAAATTGTAACAATAAAATTCCATCACATAGAGATATAATAACTGTTTGAGTTGCCATATTTAAACCCGTCGTACTTAAGTCATTTTATTCCATATATAAACCCACGTTTTTTAAGTCAAATGGTTACAATAGATTATGAAACTTAATTTCGGATCGCTGTTTGAATTTTTTAAAAAAAATCTAAAAACGCGCTAATGCATTTTAAATAGATTAACTCTTTCGACTCGGATGCCGCCACTTCGGCGGAAAAATTCATAGAAATCTCGGAATTCGCAAGTGGAAAAGGGTTAAAACTACTTCTGTAATTTTAACTGAAACTATTATAAATGTATACAACAACAATGATAGATGTATAAATGATTGACATAAAATAAATGATTCGCCAGAATTAAAACATAGCCAAAGTATTGGTGAGAAACAAATCATTCTGAAATAACTCATGGTGCACGGCATCATACCTTAAGGCAAATTGCTGAAACTTGCCGTGCTGCTATTTGACATTTTTAAAAACTTTCAATTTTTTTAGAAACTTTGCAAAAATTAGATATTTGAAAGTTTTGAAAAAAGAAAATTTGCGAATATTTGGTTTTTTTATTAAATTTTGAAATTCTTGAAAATGCGCGTAAGCGACGCATGGCGATCTAACGGTTAAACATACTAAATCATGGTACAGAAGGCAAATAAATGCAAAATTTGCACTCATTATTAGAAGTTCTATAAAATATCTGATAATTTGATGAGCTAATGTGTAATGATAATTTTTGACCGCCAAATGGCATTTTTCTATTTTTTTATTGGATCTCTAAAACCACTGAACATGTCGTCCCAAAAATTTCAGATCTTCATTTCATCAATGTAAGTGAAATGTTTTTTGGTCTAGCTCATTTCTCTCAAAAACTGAAATTCCATTTTTGGCACTTTTTACCCCGTATCTTCGAAACGTCTAAAAACTAATCAGCACGTCTTCCCATCAACAGGAATCGAATGCTTTTTGAATCATTCAAATCGGTTGATCCGTGCTCTCGGAATACCGGCGAAAAATTGTATTTTACAACATACACACATATAATTTTTTTCAGAGAATTGTTCAGAAACCTTTGAAACGTGAAAAAATGCAAAAATTTTCTTTTTTGTTTTCTTTTTGCTAATAATATACCTTGCCCTGAAGGAAAGTGAGAAAAAATATAATATAAGGTTTTTTTTCATTAAAAATTACTACTTTCGCTGTACTTGCCAAATGTACTACAAATTAATATACTTACTGAAATAAATAAAACACGATATTATTAAAGCGAGTATGCAAAAAAATTAATGTTATCTCGTATGTTTCGATTACTGTCGCCCATCCCTGGTGCGTGTTTAGCATCCCTTTCGGCTTCGCGAGAGGTCTATCCGATGATCTCCTTACTACGCGTAATTGTTAGTAGTAGAACGTTGTGGTCCATTACCGTTCGACGTCCGAAGGTACGAATGCGATGATGCGCCGTGGCCGCGGTGTGATGTCTATAACTATCTGCAATTTAACCGAAAACGAAAAATGCGCAGAGTACACGCTAATACGGCATACGTGCTTCGCGCAATCAGAATACATATCAGATTAATAGCGTTCGGATGCAGCAATCAAGACGGCGACGCCCGCTCTTATGTTTAACGGTCGAAAAGATTTAAAGTCCTCATATCTTATGCTATGATTATACATGTAGACCTGTAGACGCGACTGCTCGATACATCAATGAATATCCTATACATGCTTAATATTCATCGATAATAATAATGAAACTGTATGAGATTTCAGGAAGCAATGATAATTATATACAAGGAGGTAATGAAATATGGAATACTCTAATTAAGAAGTCTTCTTTCAAAACAATTGCTAGATTAATCGAGGCAGTTGTTTTGCCCAAGCGATTATATCCAATTTTATTCATGATTTTCCTTAAATTTTTAAATAAGAATTGTTAGAACAATTACTTAATTGAACGTGTTAGTTGTTTCGCCAAAGTGTTTTTATCGAAATTTATCCATGTTTTTCTTTAAATTTTGCAGCAAGAATTGTTAGAACAATTGCTTCATTGATCGAGTTAGTTGTTTCACCGAAGCGATTTTATCAAAATTTATCCATGTTTCTCCTTAAATTTTGAAGTAAGAATTGCTTCATTGATCGAGTTAGTTGGTTTTGCCCAAGCGTTTTTCTTAGTTTTTCTTCCCAAACAAGAATTCTTAGTCACTTGCAAGTTAAGTTTCTAGTATTCTCTAGTATTGCTAGTTAACTTTTTTTTCTTGTTTATTATTTGCACCTATTTTATCCTGAACATCAGCCTGCAATTTAAAAATTCCTAAATCGTTTGCCAACCCATTGATTGGGCGTCCGGGTTGATGGTAACTTGTCAACTAATGTGTAATTTGTTTACAATTCAATATTGTGTAGTTTTCTTGTCTTGTGTATTAGAAATTTTATAATAAAAATGTATATCAAATTATTGAAAAATTAAAATTCTTGTTTATTAAAATGTCTAAATCGTTTGCCAATCCAGTGATTGTTCGTCCGTGATGGTAACTTGTTAAGATGTGTAATTTTTTTACAATTCAATATTGTGTAGTTTTCTTGTCTTGTGTATTGAAGATTCTATAATAAAAAATTATATCAAAATATTGCATCTGAAGACTAGATTATTGTGTACAGAATTTTTCTTTTATTAGAAGGTTAAGGTCACTAATGTAGGATTTAATTGAATCCAGCAATATCAATGTACACCGCGTCACGTAGTTATAAAATTTATTAAAACTCTCCTTCGATAACTCAGGTTGTTGAGTTATAATTTAACGCTGGTAGCTGTGGACTGTAATAAATACTGATTTGTTTTGTATTTGTATGAATTTGTTGCAGTTTTTATTACAATCACTGATTTGTTACCAAGTTATAATTAAAGATGATGTAATTATTTATTATTTATTAGACATGTTATTTCGCGGATTTTAACTTTTAGAAGTGAACAATTAGTCCTATCAAACTCTTCGTTCCCCCCTCAATCAGGGATAGCAACTGTCTCGTGTAAAGCATAATGCCATGAAGATGGTCACCTTCAAGGCCAATATAATAAAATTAAAATACATCCGAACAATCAAATAAGAAGAGCTATCTTTATTTGCAGCATATTTCCATATATATATATATATATATATATATATATATATATATATATATATATATATATATTTAAGTGAAATCCGAGAGCACTAGTTGACATTATACTGTCCGAGGTGAGGTTCGTACCTAGAAATTTCGGTTACAATTTCAAAGTTCTTACGACATAACCACAAAAAAGCCTTATGCAATGAATAATTTGAGTCTAAATACAGAATATTTAACATTAATCTTTAATATTATTGAGAATTTAGTTCAAAAGCCTTCAGAATTGTTCTTAACACTGGAAAATGGTAACATGTATCTTTGTTTGTATTCAACCCTTCGCACTCTGATGCCGCGGTATAATACGTATTACTTTTGCAGCTTGCGTGTAGAAGAGCGGCCTTTATTTAATCGCAAATATTGTATTGAACTCCAGAGACTACAGTCTAAAACTTAATAAATTGATCGCCAAAGCGCCCTGGTACGTTATATTATACATAAAGATCTTAAAATGAATTCAGAACATTTAGTAATAAAAAATAGATGCACATCCCACTTCAATAGACTCAGAAGCCACCAAGTGTTATAGTCTGATCAAATGCTGACTCTTCGAACCAAAAAGAGATAGCAGGAGAAGCAACCCATAGATTTACTTCAAGTAATTAGAGCTCTTATTGAAGTCACCTAAACAAGCCATATTTATGAACCCAAATATTTGAGGTTCAATTAGATCCTAATAGCTTACAGAATGCATGTGTTCTTATTGCTATTTAATTGTAGAGAAAAACATAATCATATTCTAAGAATGAGACAATTTCTATGCACTTTATTATCACTAAGGGGGCGTCCCTTAATCATGTGATTGATTTTTTAAAGATTTTTGGACTCTCTCCCCCCCATGGTGATATTCAAACTTACATCCCTCCTCCACCAAATATTACGTGTATGTTTAGTTACGAGAAAAAATTGTAAAATTTTTGATTTTTCTGAAAATGATTGAGTTTTTTATAAAAAAAATCAGGTAAAAAATAAATACACGTGATATCTCACTATACTCCTCCTTCCCCCACGTTATATTTTGTGATTTTTTGTCTAATCCCCCCTTTCCTAAAAACTTCACGTGATTAATGAACGCCCTCTAAACAAGTATAAAAAGGTGAAATTATTGCGCCACATGTTATGTAACTTTTGTCCAAAAATTTAGTTGCTGATTTCTATATACTATTGAATATTTCATGTACAAAAATAAAATGTATAACTTTTTTTGTTTGATAATTAGCAATTTAGAAAAAAAATGAAAGAGATAAAAGTCAATTTCAAAACTACGCCTAGTCATATTATGATAAGACAAAGTTATATAAGTCGTCATTCCGCCGTCCAAGTGATTGCTAGTAATCTCTGTATGTCAGTATGTTAATTCGACGCACCTGACATCCTTCCCCGTGGCGATCAACCTTGATACACTTGATTCAAGCGGCCGGGCTTTGGCTTATATTGTCTTACACTCGCTGAAACTGCACTACTAATACGAGAAGAGCAAGAAGAACGCGTTAGAGGTGAGAAAATCGCGTTTTACATACTTCATCTGAAGAAATACTTATATATTCAAATAGCACCAGTCTTGGTATACAATATTAAAACTTAAGTAATTTGGATTGCTTGTAAGATTCAAGAAAATTTGAAAGTGTCTCAGGTTTAGAAACTAGTATCAGAATAACATTTTTCTAGATAGATGTAAAATTAAATTAGCTGAGATAGAAGCTAATTCTTGGAAATACTTTTATTGCTAGGAAAATGAATTTAAATATACAACTGGTCACAATTGGTAATTTTTCTATATCTAGGTGTCTTAAATTGTTTTATGTAATAGATCAATTTTATGCCATCCATATTTCAATAAGCATGAATGTTCTATTATTATTTTCTAGGATTTCGTCTAGGACTTCGGACAGCATGATATCAGGCAGCAGTAAATGTCAATTTTATTAGAAGATCTAATACTTAATTTAAGAGGATTCTGCACTGAAAGAGTTTGAAAAATAAATAACATAACATTGTTTTTTGAAATATTTGAACAGAACAACCTAGTGAAAGGTGCGATAATCGTTGACATCTTTGATTTTGATTATTTTTGTCATTGTACTTTTACTAGATTTTAGTACTTAAATGATACCTTATAGAGTTCTATAAATTGTTTACCCAACTTGTTATAAAAAGTAAATGTTAGTTCATATTCAATTAATAAAAATAAAATTGTTGACTTCATAATAAATTCTTCAGTAATTATATTATTGCAGTACTTTTTTTTATTATATATATATATATATATATATATATATATATATTAAATAAGAAGTAATATACTTTTGCATTTTAAGTTGTATAAAACAGGCTGACTGAATATTCTAATAACCTTGCAAAAAAGATGTTGAATTCAATTCATAAGAAAAAAAATAAAAAAAGGTTGTTCGCGCCATTTCAGAGTGTGCGATTTATATTGATATAAAAAAACAAAAACAATCAAATCAAAAATCATATATAAAGATGTCAATCAGTATTTGCTTACATTGAAATTATTGTATATTCAAAATTCAATCAATAAAAACCATAAAAAAACATTGGTCCTTCGAGCCGTATTTGACATCCAGTAAAAACTAATACAAGAAACAAAGGTAATGACAAAAGTATGTGAGTATTTGTACACTTATTGTTAGCCACTGCAAAGTGGTTAATAAGTTTACACCGAATATAAAGACCTTATCGTAGTTGGGCTACCAAATCACATAAATGTGATATAATTACCCTTATAATTCTAGGACAGCAATTAAAATGCTCAAAATATGACTCACTGCTAGCTGATTATAGTTCAGATATTACAGTAAAGTATGAAAAGGAAATATTTGCCATGATAGGTAAGTTTTTTAGAAAAATTATCCATGAAATATTTGAAAAACATGATAAAGCTACCAACACAACGAAAATTGCCGTTGAAAACCAAAGCATCATTGTCACCTGGCTGAAGCTGCCAGGTTTTTGTAATCACATGAATTTTATCTCCGAGCTATGGTGAACATCCATTTTTATATTTTCCAAAAAGCAAATTTTTGTAGTATTACCACTGGATATAGTTTTATTTTTTTTTTGTTCACTAAAAATAAGTTATAATTTCATATACATAGATGGAGGTGTTCCATGGCGTAACGGTTAACGCGCTGCCTCGGGTCGCAAGTTCGACCCGAGGTTTGGACAATCTGATATCGTGCAGTAGCGATGTCTATTTCCACTTGAAAACATAGTTCAAAAATATATGTTTCTAATTGAAAATAACCCATTTCAAGCACCTCGGTGTAAAATGGCAATGAAAAATCTCTCACACTAGTCTTTCCTGAATCGAGTCGGAGTTTAAGTCAGCTGACGGACCTTCCCTAACATACATCAAAAATACAGAATAAACGCCAATGTCAAATACTGCAAACAGTAAAAGTAAATATTATATATACTGAATTGGAGATCTGTTAGTTGGTCTGTCAGTCAATCAGATCACAAAAATTAAAAATCAATTATTTCATTTACATAAATCTATGTTAGTTGTAGGTATATACTTCACATTAATGTGTATATTAATATTAATCAATCTTTGCACAGCGACCGCGAGCGCTTCTAATGATGCCGACGATTTTATGATCGTAATTACTGCAAATACCGATTTTGCATACGATGATCGATTTACATAGAACACGGTCGTTAAATTACGCATCCGCGTGTAAATCAAATGCAGCGGACGAGACACGTGCTCCCATCGGCTATGGGTTGACATATAACTTATCGATGTCATCTTCGGGAACAAAATGTAGATACAGAATTTTATTACTGGATAGGTAGGCATTCGAGTTTTAACGAGCGGCTTTTATGATTATACCATCGATGATAGAAATGAAATGCTAGTATGACAAAAATCAAAGAATTGTATGAAACTTCTGGAATCTTTTTGATCATTTTCATTTTTAATTAAACAATGCTTGATAATATACTTTTTAAATCCACCGAAATAAATTATCATAAGATGCATTATTCTACAACCTAATACATTTTTTTTATAATTTTATTTGAACAGCGTACAGAACTTATGGGTTCTATGAGCTGTTGTGATATAATCTTACAAACTACGTTTGTTTTATTACAGATGGCAACCCAAACAGTTGTCACATCTCTGTATGATAAATTTTTATTACAATCTCTGTAATAGGGCAAGTATGGTGCAACAATGCCGGATGAGGGCTATTTTCACTTGGAAACATATTGCTATCTATATTTCCAAGTAAAAATCGTTGTCACTCTTGCCTGACAACAGGCTGCTCGAAGTGGGTATCGAACCCGTGACCTCTGTAACAAGTCCCGTCGCTCTTAACCGCTTACCTACGGACGAGCACCACAACCTAATACATAAATTCAAAATATTGATACAAGGCTGTATTCCATCTTTTCAAAATATCTATTTCTCTCATCATTCAGCTTATACGAATAATAGACATTAATTGTGAGTACAATGCTTTAGAAAAAAAATCATTAGAAGACATGAGAAAAAAAAGCTAAATAAATAATTTAGAAAAAAAAATTCTACTGTTTTTTTTAAGTATAAAACCAACGACTAACTTTTTTGGCACTTGCCACGATATTTAGATCGGATATATACCATTAATTGAAATTAATATAAAGTGTGTTGTTCTAATTGTAAAATGTTTGAAGCATCAATAAGCATCAATAAAGCATCAATAAAGCATAAACAGGGTGTTCCAGAACCCAAAGACAAGCCAAAACAGAAGAAACGAAGAGATAATTGACTGTAACAATCATGAGAAAATCCAAAAATTCTATCCCTTGCAGTTTTGTTTTTATTTTCTTATTTATTGGATGTGGTTATTAAACATTTAGACATATACTGCATATAAAAATATATACATATTTACCCTTTACTATATTAGTAATAGATTCTACTATGAATTCATCATATTTCGTAATTTTTTCACGTATTTACAAATAAATTTAAATTTTAATCGGCGACTTTTATGATTTTACCACCCATACTAAAATAAATTGCAATTCTATGATATTTAGAATCAAAATATGCAGGTAAATATGACAATGACAATAATGCCTAAAGAGGCATATAATTCAATTGTTTATTTATAAAATGTTAAAAATATCAATATACCGAGTTGTCTCACAGTTCAACATCCAGCCGAAACAGAATGACAGAATTGATTGTAACTATCATGAGAAAATTTCGAAAAATCTGTCTCATGGAATTTGAAAATTATGTTCATTTAAGTAATATCTAGAGTTAAGTCAAACAATACAATTTCTCAGTTATTGTTTTAATATTTATAATTTTTAGTCATTTGTTATTCAAAATAACACTTCGAAAACCATAGGCAAAAATAGTGACAAGTTTCCTAGAATTAAGACCCACTATAAATTTAAAATTCAACATTTGTCGACTTTGAAATGCCCTCCTAAAAATGTACTTAATAGCCTGGCAAGTGCTATTAAAAATTAGTTGTTGGTTTTATATTAAAAAAAACAGTAAAAAAATGAAATTTTTATATTATAAGCAATGAGAATTTATGTATTATTGAAAATCCTCAAATCCCACTACAATCTCATATAAATAAAATAATTTATTCAATTTATGAAAATAGATACTTTATTCAAATACAGTATAAGTATATTATCAATATAATTATCGTTTTTGCAATATTGTTTAATCTTTAATAATCATACTAGTTTGAAATTCATTCTTAAAGATCACATTATAAAGATTACATAATTAATGAGTAAATATCATTAATAAATGTAGTTCTACGCCATTTCTCATATTTCATTGGCCATGTTTTATTACAGGAAACTGTTCTACTATTTTGCATTTATATTACTGCCTACAATTATTCAGCAATTACATATTACAAAGACGGATTTAATATATGTAAAATTGTTTGATCTGCATTTTACATTCCAGAATATTTTTTATTCAGATTATCAGCGATTCATTTACCTCGACATTATATATATATATATATATATATATATATATATATATATATATATATATATATATATATATATATATGTTATGAAAAGTTGAACATTAATTGTTGATTAAGATATTATAGTCATATCAAATAATCACAAAAACCTATTTCAGAGCGATTGTAAATAAGCTATATACATATTTTTTTAATTTCAATGACTCATGTATATGGACAGCCGTTTAGCAGTAAAGTATTATTAATTTGTCGTATCGTATAACATGACAATGATTGTTAAGTAAATTTATAAAAAATGTTAGAAAAACTCAGACGTATTATGTCAAGAGCTGTCTGCGTATCACATTTCACAATAAGTAATATAATTAATATCTGCTAAATAATATTAGTAATAAAGTAATAATTACTATAATTTATCAAAGTCTCCGTTTGATAGATAAAGACATGTAAAATGGATAAAGTGCCAAGAAACATGAGGGGTTTCTGGTTCCACGTAAAATGCGCAGATAATAGTCAATATTACATTTATCACCATTTTAATAATGATTCTGATTAGATTTCAGTATATTAATACATAATTACTTTAATATTTCAACTGATACATTACATTTTTGACTGATTTCAAAGAAGAAATTTATAAAAACACTAGTCGTGATGGTGACATTAATTATAAGAAGGAAAGTGATCGCTAAGTTCAATTTATTTCTTGTTAACTTTGTTTAGAAAAAATATATTGTGTTATATATTCTTTAGTGTTGAGCTTTATTATTGTTTAAACGATATTCATATTACTGACAATAAACGTTGTTATAAACTATTTTGGTTTAACCTATGTTTATAACTGTAATGTACATTGTATGTCATAATTATCTGGCTAGTAATTATAATTTGTCTTTAGTATTCAACGAATGAGTAGCCTAAAAATAAACGTAAGTAACTTAAGTAAATGAAATTTGCTAGAAAGTGATTTAAAACAAACATTACATAAATTTTTAAAATTGTATGAAAGTATCAGTTTAATGTTTTGTGAGTTAATGTAAAGGCAATGAGAGTAATAGGTTTATTTTCTAGCCCATTCATAGTTAATATTTTGTTTCTGATCATACACCTCAGAATAATATTTTTCCGATAATGAATGACCTTCTTAAAGCCTGAGTTTCAATTAAATATGGTAAAAAAATTATGTTGCCGTGAGTAAATCCGCACTTGCAAAATTGTATTACCTCGTCGGCATCAACATTGAAGATACGAAATATGAATACTCGGAAAAGAAATAAAATCTTATCGATACCTTTAATTAGAAATCTATAATTATGAAAGTCTTAAGATAACTGCATAAGGTGTTAAACGATGGTACTAACAACAAATAATTATTAGAACGCTTGTATGTACCCCATATATCAAAAATGTTAATAAAACTGAAATTCAAAATAAGTGATAAATCAAATCGTTATAATTATATGTAGAAATAATTGCATATCCACGGAACACATCGAGTGTGCTGGAAATTATTATGTGGAAGCTTGGCTGAGGGCATAATTAATTTATCTCGACGTGTTTTAACCAGTTAAATGTGTTGTAGTTAACGTTTACGTGTAACACGTCAAAGCAAAGATGCATAGAGGGCGTTTGACGTCAATGCTCCGCGTTAAATGCGAAAAAAATCATCAGGTAGGTACGAGCCAAACTAGTTCGTCAAGGGTACAAACAACCTATTTATTCAAATTCAAAAAACGTATTTCTGTTACGCAATTTTTTACACTTACGCACTCGGAAATCCAGAAACAAATTACATTACGTCGTCATTTTATCATATGAATTACACTCTGTCTATAACAAACTTATTTAGCAACTCAATTGCCTTCTCTAGTTAACTTCCCGTAGGGTAAGTTATAGTAATCGCAAAAAAATCGAAAATGAAAATTTTTATATATCTTTACGTTTCAGAGGTTTCTGAACATTTTGGCATACCTTACAATTAGAAAAAATGGATGTATGTGTGTGTGTGTGTGTGTGTGTGTGTGTGTGTGTATGTATGTGTGTGTATGTATGTGCGGATACAAATTTTCGTCGACGATTTCGGGAACACGGATCAACCGATTTGAATAATTTAAAAAAAAATCGATTCGTATTGATAAGGAGACGTGCTGATTAGTTTTTGGCAAAGGCAGGTCTAGCCGTTCCGAAGATACGGGGCAAAAAGTGCCGAAAACGGTAACTCAGTTTTTAAGAGAACGGAGCGTCCGATTTTAATAATTCAAAAAACATTTTACTTGTATTGACAAGGTGAAGAATTGATCAAATTTTCATGAAGGCAGGTCTAGCGGTTTCGGAGATCTAACAAAAAAAGTAAAAAAAAATGCCATTTTGCGGTCAAAAATGATCATTAGACATATGCACATCAAATTATCAGATATTTTATAGAGATTTTAACAATAAGTATAAATTGTGTTTACATTCCTATGGGTTCCGTTCCAATGTTTATCCGTTAGACAGCGACGCGGCGCTTACGCGCTTTATATTTTGTTTCTATGCAGTTGCGACAGTACGATTGCTTTGAAAAAAAGTTCAGATCTTCCAAAATATGTCAAAATAAAGAAAACATTTTTTTTTCAAAAAAAAAAATAATTTTTTTAAAAATTTTTTTCAGAATTTTTTTTTTTTTAAAAAAAAAATTTTTTCAAGAAAAAGTAATTCTTTGTCCAATTTATAGTTTCTCAAAAATCTTATTTTTGCAAAGTAAAATTTTTTCAAAAATGTTAATCGTTTTTAAAAAATAATAATTTTTGGTACGGGAAGTTCCAGCAATTTGCCTTAAGGCACGATGCCCTAATTGCCTTAAGACAGAATTCCACTTACAGCTAGTTTTGATTATGTTTTTACGTATGTACTCGTACTTCAAAATTGTATGTTTGACTGAACGTTTTTCGCAGAATTATCCGCAAAGGCTATTTTTACTTGTAAATATTTTTTGGATATTTTGGATCTATATTTACAAGCGAAAATAAATATTACTTGGGTCTTGATATCAGGATGTATATCGTAAAACTTGTAGTTGTCACAGACTACCACTGCCACAAAACCAATCTAATTTTTTTTAATTAGCTATATAATAGATATTCGTTTAATACTCATTATAAAATTGTATGTATTATCGTAATATATACCGATTAGAAAACCATAGACAACTCATTGCGAAAATAATTTCTAACCAGTTGAATGTGGCATTTAAATTTAAGGCAAGTTGCATGAACTTCAGGAAATGTGTAAGAATCAATCTAAATTGAAATTTAGATATTTAGTTTAAAGTTTGAATATGAACATTGCGATTTAGAATAGGATGTTCTCAAACACATTTAAATTAACTGTAACTACATTAATATATTGCACAGGCACGTGCTAGTATGCCTTAAAATTGTAGTTTATTATTTTAAATTTTAATGAATTGATAATGCTTGACTCTTCATATCACAAAAGCAACTTTTGACACAAATTTTGACTATAATATTTTTTAAAACTTTGATGAATTTTTACCATTAAACTATTTGTCGTAGAGCCGTAACATTTCAGAATGATCTATAAGACTATGGTATCTATCGCTAAAAAAAATCGTCGAAAAGTCCATAAAAATCGATCATGAGATTAAAGAACGGCCCCTAAGCACAAAATCTTCTGTGAGCTTTATTGACTCAGACTTTACAAATTTTTATGCACAGCTTGCACTTTGAATTTGTTTATGAATTTCACATGAATACTAAAGCATAAAATAAGCCAGTAAAATTATTTGCTTCAAGTAAAAAATTATTTTGTCCAAAATTCCGCGAGTCTCTCTTATCTTTATTATCTCTAATTATCTTTATATACATATAAAGGTATAAAAAAATACATCAATGTAAACTAAAAGTGAGACTAGACTCAATTTTGGGTTTCAATATCTTATATAACGTATCCTTTATCGACATTTATCATTTACTAATTTACACACGATAACTTTAAATTCCACATTTAAATGGTTAATTAAAGAGCGCCAGCATTAGCAGTTGTAATATACACTAAATTGACGAAATGTGCAATAAAAACATTTTAGCAAGTGCATGTTATATCCAGTATGCCAATAACTTTCCGTTTTATTTTGAGTTATTTGCATTATGGTCATATTTATTGAAGACGTTATAAATCGACAATGAATTCAGTTAGTTTTGCAATGAATATTGTAAGTAAATCGATAGAAATCTCAAAAAAATGTAACAAAAATTATGCATAAATTGCAAATGAAATATTATTTAATTTTGCAAACATTGAAGACCTGGAACTAGCTACATAGCCGATTAAAACAAAAAAATTATAAAAAAAACGATTATAAATCGATTTGCATATTTTTGGCAATACTGATTATATAATTAATGAAGAAAATCATGAATCGGTGAATAAATTTTTAATAAAAAAATTACATTATTTCGTGTATTAACTTATTAGTACGCATAATACATTTTAAAATTATTTTTTCCTAAAATGATACATTTCTGAAAAATTTATATCGCGCAATATATGTAATCGACAATAGATATATTTAATTAGACTTTTTAGCTCAATAAGAATATATGTAGTTTGAAATTTATCAATTGGCTCTAATTCGGAACGATCTGTAAAGAATTGAATTTAATAGCCGTCATTCAATTGTAATTGAATAATAAAGTATTCTTGACTTTACTTAAGTAGGAAGACTTTCAGTTTAATTGTAATTATAATGTTCTATATATATATATATATATTATATATATATGACATTAAATATAACAATATTAAATATTTTAATATAATATTGTAAAAATTATGTCAATTTAGAAATGAATAACAGTAACAAAATACGATTAGTGCGCGATGTTATGAAAAACTAGAAATTTAAATTATTACTTATTTTTAACGTTTAAGAATTTATATCCGATCCATCATCAAATGATCTTCCATGGGGATGATATTTGTCAAAAAAAAATATACAAGAATAACTGTATGTAGTCAACGAAGTTATGATATTAAAAAAAATAAAGCAACCTATTACATAAAAATAGAAATGGAACAAAAAGTTAAGATGATAGGAATGAGGAAGAGAAAGATGTAAATACATTACCTGCAAAATTAATTTAATTTTAAAATGGAATACACTTGATATATACTATAGATAAAATGTATTTTAAAAAATATATAGTTGGATGAAAAAATAATACATCTATCCCACGCTTCACATAGAAAATAAGCTTCTAAAAATCATGTAACTCCGAAAATTTACTTATATTGAGAAGCTGTGCTAAAAAAAAAACACAATAAACACCCTTTTTGTCAGCTTTTAATTTTATGAATAACAAACACATTGAACGTAAATTAAACATTGATATATTTATTATCAAACAAAAAAATTCTGTTATTTGCTCACCTTGAATAATTAATTATATTAAAAACTGATTTTGATACCAATGCATATACACACAAAACACATTGAACGTAAATTAAACATTGATATATTTATTATCAAACAAAAAAATTCTGTTATTTGCTCACCTTGAATAATTAATTATATTAAAAACTGATTTTGATACCAATGCATATACACACATAAAATTTAGTTATGGTCATAAAACGGGGAGTTCCCACCTTATTTACATATGTTCATCATAGACATAGATATATAACTGGAACATATTTTGTAGTGTTGTAATTTGTCAATAGAATAATCAAAATATTATTGTAGATATAAGCAAAATATAATTTAGTGTCTATACTTTCGTGGAAACGCAAAAGTAATAAATTTTGTTGAAAAATTATTTTCAAAAACCGTGTTAGATCAAAAACGTGTTAAACGAGTGATAAGTGGTGTTGGATTTCTTTTTCGACACAACATTTTTCAAAGAATCGATGATTATTGACGTAAGATTGAAATAATGTGTACAATGTAATATAAATATATTATATATATATATATATGATATAATGTTTGAAATCGACGACCCGTGCTAGTCTTATCACAAAAATAAACTATATTACTGTTAAAACTAGTTTGATTACATTGCATCATCTATTTAATATCAATACCGCCGTATGATACAAATAATATAATAATTTCCAGTAGCCGATATATGAACTTCTTCGGCGAGTAACTCTGGATTAGAAACTCGTTTTCCTCCGAACGATGTAACTACGAGCAGCCGGGACGTATAGGTTTCGCTACTAGCTGTAGGACATGTGTGAGAATGAGTCACTTTAGAAATAAAGCTGGGGAACACAACAAAATAGGTAAATTGTATTAAAAATTTATTTGAAATAATTCAACATTAATACAATTTTCCACAACTATTTCACCCGAGTCTGGTGCTTCTTGGAAAACCAATGAACTCAGCACAGCGTAATGCTTAAACATGTGAAATTTATGAGGATCGATAGATCAAGAAATATTTTACCTAAACTCACTACACGTTTTTAGACACACCATCATATAAGTTTTTAGATTTATATAAATTCATATGTAATAAAATTTTAGATTCATTTAAACGTAACCTACTACGTAACTTTTATTACTGTAAAAAAGTTAAGCAAGATACTTCTTATTCAAAATTATACAAACTCTAGAATTTATGAAGTTAAATTTTACATTAATAGAAATGAATCAAAACACCAAAAAATTGTAAGAATTGCTCCATTAAGTCAAGATGAGTCTCTTTTTGAATGGAGTATCAAATGAGATATTACTGGCTGAAGGCAATACAGAATTTTCGCATGTCTATTAAAACTGCTCTTGTTGATGACATACCCGCAACAAATGGTATATTGAGGTCATCGTGGATGATTTTGTTTATTTTGCAAATTTAAAACTGCTGTCATTGGTGACATCCACAACAAATGGAATGTTGAGGTCATCTTGCATGATTTTGTTTCTAAAGAATCATAGCTGGAATCTTGGCTTTAGTTATAGGAAAGAAGAAAATTATTTAGGAGTAATCGTGAAAAAATGTGTATCAATATTGATTACAGTTTGCTTGTGAACAAATACGCAAAATAAAATAAAATTGTGTAAAAAGTGTTGTTTTGAGAAATGCTTGGAATATGAAATGTATTTGGCATATGTAGTAAAATAGATGTACAGAAAAAGGAACAAATATTAGAATAAAGGAAGTATTTGACTAAAAATCCTCAGAAGCAGATCCATCTTGATACAAAACTCACATCGAAAGTACACATAAAAAACAAAATCATACTAAAAATGAAGAAGATGAGCGGACAATCCAAACTATCCGTGAAAAATAAACTATTATATGGAGCCATCATCCAACCAATATGGACCTACGGGCTAGAGCTATGGAGATGCGCCTCCAAATAGAATTTGGAATTTATACAGACGATGCAAACTAAAATATTAAGAACAATACTCAACTCAACTAGAACATACTATATGTTCACTAATCAATCTGTCTACAACGATCTAAAAATGTTGACTGTGTACGAAACCTAAAGAGAATTGTCATCAAAATACCGAAACACATTAATGGCCTCCAGATAATATATAATTACTATCATTAAAGATATATATTTCAAGTAACATAATGTAAGATAGATCTGTGGATCTATCTTATTTTAACATTCACTTAGCTATCACATCAGCTTATAGAAATATTGTAATTTCTGATTGATAAATAAATCTATTTCAGATAAAAAAAATAAGCAGTTCCCAGTAAATAATTATGATAATTAATTGAAAACTACTACTAAAATATTTTATATAATATTGGATATTAATTTGTGATCTGATAATATCAGTTAAGTATTTATAAAAAGGAAGTGTTGATAAAATTAAGGGAGGCGCAGCAAATTTTTTTATTAAAACAGAGGGGGCACGGAGCGAAAGTTTGTAAGTCACTGAAGTATAGCGTAAGAAAATTGTAAACTAGCATGTCAAAATTTTAATAAAAATTGTGTTGAAGTTAGAATGAAATATGATTTACCAATTATACTCATTAAGCAGATAAGTATTTTTCGACAAAATTTCAACTTTGAAATATATTCGTAGGTTTATAACAAATTTAATAACGAGAAATAATAATTAAAATTTCATTTTTTAATTAAGTCGCTCTAAAAACCTTACCGAAATGTTTATCAGCTCTATGATTATTTGCGAGAACTTTGCCAATGCAACAAGAAGAATATGGTCGAGTTAAAAAGCTTTCTCGCCCAAGACAAATAATATCAGAATAATGGACTAGCAAATGACGAGCAATTTGTGTGGATTGCGTACGTACGAGGTCATTGCTGGGTGCAATATTCATATAATGAAGCAACTTCAGAATCACTTCCATAATTTGTACCATTTTCCATTCTATATATCAACATTAATGCGGTATAACAAATATAAAGGGAAAAAATTAAACTTAACTTTTGATAATGAACAATTTTAATTTTAAGATGAACAAATCTTTTTAAAAATTGAAAATAATTTGTTTGCTTAATGACTAGTACAAATATCTATTAAATTTACTTATACAGTTATAAAAATATATTTTGAAAATATTACATATACCTACGGATATGTTTTCTATGAAATTACATACTGGGTGTCCCAGAACCCAACGTCAAGCTGAACGGGGTGTTAGCGTTGACCTAACTGTCCTAAAAGAATCCCGCATTGTTTGTATATTATGAGCTTTTAAATGCATCCTAGAGCTTTGGTAAATTATAACCATTTTTCGGTTATTATAATTAACTTTTATTAATTTTGTTCATTTAAATTTTTGGACCATAACCGTAAATAACATTTCTAGGACCACAGTAAATAAAATACCACAATTGACTCAATAAGTTTTCAATAATTGCGATTTTTGTTTAACTACGAATTTAAAAATTTCAAATACGGTCGACTTTGAGAGGCTCTCTCCTTTAAAAGGAATGTACGAAAGTGTGTTGGCAAGTTCCATAAAAAAATGACGCTTTTAATAAGAATTGTAAAATAGTAAAGTACTTGACAATTTTATTATTCAAAAATTTCGAGTAATAAATAATATGAGACATTAAAAAAGCACAATTAACAGATTGCTGTATGACCAAATCGAAGATAATAAAACATTTAAAAGTTATAATATTGATCACTATTTGTTATCATTTAAACAAGCATAGTCAAAAGCACAAAAACCAGGTTGACGAGACATCTTAGTAGCCTAAAGAAGCAAGTTGTTAGAAAATAATATGAATCGAAACATTTTAAAAATAAAATCTGATGATTTATTTACTAATAAGTAAAATTTCTTTTCATCAGTTTTTGTAAAGGACTACATCATTAGACTTATTTCTCACATTTATTTTTTTGTATTCTCTGAACAATTGATTTTATATTATTTGAAGATAATTAATACAAAGATACACAGATGATCAACAAAACAAAAACAAAATCATAGTTATTTATAAAAAATAAAAACAGTCATTAAGCCACTGAAAATAAGAAAAGAAGAGTACTGCTATCACGAGTGTTTCCGTTTTCTTTTAAAATCTTTCGACAAGAAAAATCACCTGACTAGTAACATTCTACAAAGAAAAGTTTTCGGATTGACATTTTGGATTCGGTCGTAGTTAAAATAATAACGTATGCAAGGCGTCACTGACACAGAGTTTTAATGGAATAATTTTGAATTAGAACATAAACAGTGACGTTACGTGAAAAACTGAGCGATGTCCCCATCACCAGTAACAGAAAACTTTTGTGAACATACAGTGTCGTGTAGAATTTTAATGTGATTGTGTACCGAAATCTGCGTTAGTGTTTTCCCCATTCGTTGATGATGGATTACTGTAAATGAGAATTAAATATTTTGCAATATGTTGTTTTATATATACATATTGCAAAGCAAGGTTTAATAAATTTATTTGAGAAAAGTAAAACTAATATCAATTTTAAGAGCATTTGATAAGCCACACAATATATTCAACATGTACCAACAAATAGTTAGTAAAGCTTTTATTACATTCACCTTTTTTAAAATTAATCTTTATCCTTTATCGTTCTATAAACGCGCAGGTTACATTCAATTTTTTTCGTTATTTCACCAAATAATTATGGATTTTGTCAAGAGGCATAGATCTTAATTCTATAACATTGTCAAGACAATCAATATATTAACATTTATAACCTCTGCAAAGCTTTTCAACCTGCAATAACATTTGCATACACAAAACTGCTAACAATGATGCTAACATTATAATACCAAAAAAATGGTTCAATCAGTTTTTTTTGTCTTTTATTTGCGTACATAGGCTTATAATTATTGTTTTTGGTCCCCCTAACTTTTTTTGTATGTAAAACAAAAATTCGGCCCATAGAGGGTTAAATTAGATTTAGAGAAAACTAACTAAACTAATTTATTTTTCACAAATTTTTCACAAATTTTTCACGAATTTTTAGAACTTTCAATCGACTTTTTATAATATTTTGTAATTTCTTTTTTAGTTTAAATACTTTTGTTGTACTATTTATCACAAAAAAATAATTTCTAATACTGTTGTACTATTTTAATATAGTTGATAATAAGATATATAATATGTAACATTTGATTATAATAACAAATGTAAAGATAAATTATTAAACGGTTTATTTTTAGTGCAAACAACTCATTCTTCTACAAATTTAATGTCAAACACATGAAAATTTAGAGATGTGTTAATATATATTCTGTAAAACTAGGAGAATACTGGTTCTTGTGTTTGTCGAAATTGAAATGTAAATTAATTAATAGGCACATTCACTTTTTTAATAGCTATTAGTACTACATATTCTATGAGCTAGAGTTCTATAATTTTAGAAGTAGAAATAACAGACTGCATGATATCAAGCTGGCCAAGGTTGGGCTCGAACCCGGAACTAATTGGTGCCAGTAGTTTTTATTTACTACACCATGACGGACTATTTTCAACTATTAAAATGTCTATCTTTGGTGTCACCTTTATCTCTAACTAGTGGTGCATGGCATCGTGCCTTAAGGCAAATTGCCGTACCAAAAATTTAAATTTTTAAAAAAGATTCAATTTTTTTTAAAACTCTGAAAAAAAATCGATTTTTGAGATTTTTAAAATTTTTGATAATAATTGGCTTTTTTGAAAAATTTGATTTTTGTTATAGTTTGAAATATTTTGAAAACTTTGAACTTTTTTTCAAAGCAATCGCGATACGTTAGCTGCGTAGAAACAAAATATCAAAGCGCGTGGGCGCCGCGTCGCAGTATTAACGGTAAACGTTTGTACAAAGCCCATAGAAAAAAGAACGAAATTTGTTATCAAAATATCTATTAAATATCCTTAAAAGTATAAAAAGTCTCTTTATAAGTATGTATGTAATAATATAAGTATGTACTTTGTTCATATTTATGAAGTTTTCGAATCTAAATAAAAACAGTTAATATGAAAAATATAAAATAAAATCGATTACAAAAATTAACTCATTAAAAATGTTTTCCTATATTTTACATGTGTATGAATCAAAGTAAAACAATATATTTCCTTTCCTCCTCACAGTCCTACAAGGGTAGTATAATAGCATTTAAGGGAACACGTCGTTTCAATATTCGACCCATTTAATAAAACAAATCGAGAGAATTGGGGCAGAAAAGCAAAAGATCCCTTTCTTCCCTCGGCCAGCCGATTTATCAAGCGTCTCGTTAACACGGTTGTTAGCGCAGGATACCGTCGACAAACAAACAAGAGATGAATCGCAGACGGACCAGCATCTAGTTTGCATCCGCGGGACACGAATCGGGTTATCAGTGGAAGATATGTTGGAATAATTTTATAATTCTAGGAAATAATTGAACATTAAGGAAATCAACAGGAGAATTATAATAAAAAAGACATTAACGATAATTGCATTCTGAAAGCTTCTACAAGCTGGTGCAGTTTTTTATGTTATGAACAGAAACGATTTTGGTAATATTTTTTATTAGACTGACAACTCAAATTTTTATCACTTATCAGATTGATAAGTGTTTATTCTGATTTTATGCAGAAATTGTCGGTAAGAGTTATTTTCATTTAGAAGCATATTGCGATCTATAATTTCAAGTAAAAACGGATATCACTGCTGCTTGACATCAGGCTGTTTAAGGCATATATCAAACATAAAGCTTCTGATTGAAAGTCAATAGCTCTAAGCACTAGGATAGGGAAATTGTATGTTACAGTTAAAATGTAACTATTTATATAAACAATACTCCGATCTCTCAAAAACTCGATTTTTATTTTCTGTACCCTTTGCTCCGTATCTCCGTAACGGCTTAATCTGCCTTTGCCAAAAACTAATCAGCACATCTCCCTATCAATAGGAATCGAATGTTTTTTGAAGCATTCAAATCAGTTCATCCGTGCGCCCGTAAACGTTGCCGAAAAAATGCAGACTACAAAACATACACACACACATCCATTTTTCTGAGGTATGCCAAAATGTTCAGAAACCTTCAAAACGTCGAAGAATGCAAAAATTTTCTTTTTCAATTTTCGGCCCATTAAGATAATTACCCTACGGGAAGTTAATAATACACGAATGGACCGATTCTGCCGCACAATAGATCAAAATGTTATGGCGAGGCCATGTTACGCTCAAACTTCCATACATTATGCTACTGAATAATACTGAATACTGTCAAAATATCATGTATTTACTGTACATTCAGACGTTTTACACTAAAACTGCAACATCCCGCGTATGTTATGAAGCTGGGTCAGAAAGACTGTTATCTAAGGGAACACGTCGGAACAATCTTTTTTTTTGACATTTGTGCGGTTTCCAGGTTAGATTTTCTATCTGAAAACTTAAGTAAAATGCCATACTGCACTGCAACCACATGGCTTTTATCAATATTTAGAACGAATTAGTATGGAATGTTCTTCATAACATAGCCTTGCCATAACATTGTCCTGTTATGCAGCAGAATCGGTCCGTAAGTTTAATCTTTCATTCAATATCAAAACCTAGTATATTATTCTCATTATTGAAATATGCAACTTCAGGATATTGGCATTTTGTCTAATATTGAAACAAAGAAATTGGAGAAGCGTTTAAGGAGCGATTAAAATTTATTTCTAGAATCAGTTTCTAGTATTGAAAGAAACCGTGTAAAAAATGTAATTTAAAAATAATTTCGGGCACTGCAATAGTGTAATTACTTCAGGCAAAATAAAATAAAAATACAAAAGATCTTATTATTATTAGAATCAACCTTTTAGGTGCATGTAGCAATAAATACGAATGGGTGAAGGGAAAAGGATGTTTTAATTAACCATATTTTAATTGTCATTTAAATTTGTCGTTAAAATTTTTCATTTAAATTTAAAAAATTATCTCCATGAATTATCCATATTAATATATATATTACTATTAATATATTCCTATATCAACATTTTCCCGGTCATCCCCCTGGCGCATTTGGCGGGATGCTTGGCGTTGCACCATGATTTACGGCGCCAAGGTCCAAATACAAGTGTCCGGTAAAACTGCGAACCGCGTGCCCGGAAACAAGTGCGCCCGCGACAAAAAAAAATAACAATGATAGTGAGAGGGAAAAATATCACAGATATTATGTACCGCCTCAACTCAGTATGGTATTCTTGAATATCCTATCTCGAATCTCTCAAAAAATTCTTCAAAAAGATTGATATTTTACGTGTTTTAGATATTATTATGATAATTCAAAATGTGGAATGAAATTTTATGTTGCTAATAGACAAGTTATAATTGAGGCAAAACCTCATTAGTAAAATATTCGAACAACTTAAGAAAATTGTCCGCTGTTTAGGAAGATGTGTCTTCACGCTCTTGATATTGTATATTGATAGAATAATTATTTATTCAAAGAATCAAAAATTAAATATTAAAATTGAGAAGAAATAATCGAAATAAAACTAATAATGATCAAATGACGTTTTTCAGTACCTTAAGAAATGCTGAAAAGGGAATAAAGCATTGATGTGATTTAGATATGAAAAAAGGTACTGCACTTAGAATGAAAAAGAAATATGTGTAATTGATCAGTAGGATAAAAATATGTATGCTGTCAATAACCTGTTGATACACTATCCAATAACGTGCAATGTAGTGAATGAATAATTTGGGCATTTTGAATTCGAAGAAAAGCCATACTTTTTGTATAATGAAATCAGTTATTTTTTCACGTGATTTTGTTCTTTTGTAGATGAAATTGTGAATAATTAAGAATTATGTTCGTGTTCGATACTATTCGAAAAAGATGATACGACATCTAGCTAATTGCCCTCAATAGCAAATAATAGATGTAAAATCAACTGTTGCAATAAATAGTTCATTATATTTTACAATTAGTCATTGAATTTGACCCAAAAATTGACAGTTATAATGGTAATTTATCTCAATTTGTCAAATGTACGTGTATATAAACTGAAGTTTTTTTAAATTTATTTATTTATTCCAGCCTAATGGTCTAGAAATTAAACGATACCTTAATCCTAACCTTACCTAACTTAAAACCAATCCCGCAGATATAAACCGTAGTTAAAAATAATTCTAGGACGACAGGCAATGTTTTCAAGAATTAAGACTTTTTTTATTTGTATTTTTTTTTTTAAATTGGTCGACTTTGAGAGGTTCTGCTATAAAAAATGTGTTGACAATTTTCGTTGGCGCCTTTAATCAGGATTGTACAATGGTAAAATATTTGATAAATTTATTATTAAAAAAAACGAGTAAAGAAATAAACTCAAAATTGGTCCCATACTTGCTAACGCACTCAGATGTTTTTGTTTCGCATAAGCTTTTGGTAGATTCCGAATTTCAATGTTAAATTGTGAAAAATGAAGAGTTTTATTACTACTTTTACCAAAATCAGCTAACATAAGTGAAATTAATGAAATAATCAGTAAGTCTTGGACAATGTCAGAGTTACAAACGTTCCTGGTGTTATGCCACATATACATGACATTGTTTAAAAATTTCATGCCCATAGAGAATTCAAACTAGTGGTGTATGCGTAGTGCCTTGAGGCAAATTACTGGAACTTCCCGTACGTTTATATATTTTAAAAAATGAATTTTTATTTCTTCTCCCAAAAACAATCGTTTCGTCAATACAAGCGGAAAGTTTTTTGAACCATTCAAATCGGATGCTTATTTTTCTCAAAAACTGCCATTTTTTCACATTTAGCTTCGTATTTACAAAACGGCTAGACCTGCCTTCGCCAACAACTAATCAGTACATCTCCCTATCAATAAGAATCGAACGTTTTTTGAACCATCCAAATCGGTTGTTCCGTGCGCCTGAAAACATGGACGAAAAATTGTATCCATACATACATACCTACATACATACATATACACACAAACATCCATTTTTTCTAAGATATGCCAAAATATTCAGAAACCTTCAAAGCGTGAAGATATGCAAACATTTTCAATTTCTATTTTTGGACGATTGCGATAACTTATCCTCCGGAAAGTTAATAATTTATTTATATTATACTGATGATTAGAGAAATAAGTCTCGATTGTCATTAAATCAACTAGCGTCATTAAATAAAGTGTAAACACTATAAAAATTAACTAAATACAACTACATCTAATGTATCGAACAAAGTCGTAATGTAGTATCATTTAATAAGAGTTTATTCGTTCAAGAATGCATATGCTGGAATTTTTACAAGTTTTTTTCCCCGTCCGCAAGAAGAAGTAGTGTACTAATTTGGCTCTGAATTCGGAGACGTCGGGGGTAATGTTTTGGCGAGTGACTTATTGCGGTCAGTGAGTGGGGTAGACGCGAGACCCTCTACGCGTCATGTATTCCGGCAATGCGAAGGGGATGCGCGCATACATAAGGCCGAATTGTTCGCATCGTATGAAGTTCAAAGGGAAGAGAAGAACCGACAGTCAGCCGGCACAAAGGATACGCAAATGAAAATTCTATAATTCATACATCCGGTCGTGTAATTACACACTTATTGTTACTAAAAGCTTGCCCAGCGTTAATGCTGTGATGTAAATCAAGGATAAAATAAAAGAACTACTTAAAAGTCATGTAGAAAAATGTTCTTTTAAATTATGCACGCCGTACGGGAGAAGCGAATTGGTAATTTCAAAATAAATCGCTTTTTTTATTAAGAATATTCATAAAAGCTATGATGGTATGATATTGCACTAAAAATTTTGAGTCTGGGCGACTGGGTATGGTTGCGCCACTTTTTTTAATCAGCTATAATTTTGTTAAATTATCAGTTAGCTGAGAAAGAAGTAAAGTAGATGTTACTCTGAACATTTGTCTATAATGATATTGTAACAAAATGAATTGTCACGAAGCGATCTACCTTGGACCCCAAAGAATTACCATAACATGGACGTAAGGGTGGGGGTGGGTAATCTGAGGATGCTGACCATCCTGATCAGGCGACAATCATTATCAATAAGACGATAATATTGATTATCGTTACAATATACTAAATTACTATACTCAAATACGATAGATTTAACATAAAATCAAATCATGCAAGATGAAACAACTATCCCCCCACCTCCAGGAAGGTTGTAACAAGCATAAAAATAGGTTAAAAAACAATAGGTATAAATACCAAAACAGTTTATAACGACTTTTACTGTCAGAAACATGTGACACAACACAACATAATCATTTAAACAATGCTAAAGAATATAATATACCAAAACAATTTTTTAAACAAGAAATCTTTGTGAAATCTTTTGTTTTTTGTATTGAATTTTCCTTTCTCTTTCTCTTTTGTATTTTGTCTTAGGTTAAGTTAGATTTTTCTTGATCTGTTTAAATTTCACCCAAAAAGAACAAGAAATATATATAACAACATATACTTACATGTCACATAAAACAAAACTAATTGCTGGCAATTAACTACTCATGTTCAACTTACAACAAAATAACAATGTGATCTATCTGCATATAAGTAACAGTTATTACTAAAAAAAATCAAACAAAAAAACTTACTTTTGACTCTTTAAAAGCGAAGCGGACAGATTGTGTTTATGTAGACCGTTGATTCAATGCAATAATGGAAACTTGTTCAAACAAACATACATATTTTTCCCTTTGGATCTTATTTCTAAATTAGTATAGTTTAATCTAAACTATACTAATTTAGAGATAGGATCCAAAGGAAAAAAGATGTATGTTTGTTTGAACAAGTTTACATTATTGCATTTAATCAATGCTCTACATTAACACGATCTATAATCCGCTTCACATTTAAAGAGTCAAAAGTAAGTTATTTTGTTTGACTTATTTTATTATGTATTTCTTCTATGCAGATAGATCACTTTGTTATTTTGCTGTAAGTTGAACATTAGTAGTAATGGCGACTAAACTTTAGATGTTACGGCGACTGTCACTTCCGTACCCTGGCACAACCGTACCCAGCCTACCCTTTTTGAACAACCCTGTGTAAATTAATTTCAAATTCTGCACTATTTTCACCTGAATTTCAAAATTTAACTTATTTTTTTACAAAGAGCTACTAGTTCTGAATTCTCTACTACTCTCGGGTAGATTGATATCAAGCAGTAGTGATATCATGATTTTAAATATGATATAAAGTGAAAATAGCAAATTAGGAGTACTGCTGTAATATATAATCACATAATTAAGAAGCAGTCTAATACAATCTCGTCAGTACGTGAATGGTTAATCACTGAGTTGACTTATAAAAACACTATAGCTTATAAAAAATGTACATAAATCACAACAGCTTGTAGAACACAAAGTTCCCATTACTATTCCAATGTAAAAAACAAATAAATCATATAATATTAATTCATAAATTAAAAATATTCTTATTTCCTTAACGACACAATGGCATACGATGCTATTTTCAAATATCTTGTTGTTGACATATTTAGCAATACATAAAAGCCCTATCTCGTATTCATTGTGTACCTACCTACAACAGTAACTATACAAGTTGTCATCTGTTATAGTCTACTTCTACTAGCTAGCAGTTTATTTTATCAGGGACTCCGATAAGATTCAGTTCCGAGAGACCCATTGTGGTGCTGTAAGCTTTTCAGGCACAAGTGTGGTGTGAGATAAGGTGCCAAAACACATGATTAATGTCCGCGAACGACCAAGAGGGATGGTCCAGCCTGCGCCGCCACTAAGTCAGCTCACCCTCGAGAAATTGACACAGAAAATTATCGGGAATAAAGATCGATTTTGTGAAAAAATAGTCGGCTTACGATACATCACTCATCTTGGACAAGGTTAAAAAATCCGGGATTAAAATAAGTACTCTACAACAAGTTTCAATAATTTTACAATATGATCATGATGAAGGGAAAGTGTAGAAATATTTTCTCTACTCTTTTGGACTAAAATAACGGGTTTCGAAAAATAATAGATTATATTATTATTTATTATAAAATCGAACGTATTTTTAAATTTATATATCAATATTTTAAATAGCTGAAAAAAACCTTTTTATTTAATTTTTTAATTTTTAACCTTTAGAATTAAATTTCTAATTTAAAAACCTTTTAATTTTTTGATAAAATTAGATCAAATTCCTCCTGTAGTTGAATTAAAGTTGATGAACAAAGAACAAATAGCATTTACATTTTTTGCCTATTTTAATTTTTTACTCTGTGCATGAAACATTTATATAATTAATTATTTAAAGGCAAAATATAGAAGCGCGTAAGCGTTGCGTCGCAGTCTAACATTATGAATCTTAATACAAAATTCTTGGAGATTTAAACTGTACTTATTATTAAAATCTCTATAAAATATGATTTTTTGATCTGCATATGTCTGATGATTATTTTTGACCGCCACATGGCATTTTTTTAACATTTTTATTGGATCTCCAAAATGGTAGAACCTGCTTCTCTAAAAATTTAATTAAGTCTTCAGTTCATCAGTATAAGTGAAATATTTTCTGAATTATTCAAATCGAGCGCTCCGTTTTCTCAAAATTGAATTGATACTTTTTGATCCGTCATCATCACGTCTCCACCGTCAATACAAATCGAATGTTTTTCGAATCATCCAAATCGGTTGATCCCTGTTTCCAAAATCGTCAACAAAAATTTGTATCCGCACACACATACATCCATTCTTCCTAAGGTATGCCAAAATATTCAGCAACCTTTGAAATTTATTATTTATTATTTATTATATTTTTGATTTTTATGATTTTTGACTATAACTTGCCGTTCGATAAGTTCAAAATAATTGCTCACCCAACGAGTTTATTAGGTTATATTTTTTGTATAAAAGAACATGGAATTTTTTTTAAGTAGTCTGCTAAAAATGAATAGAAGTTACAAGTTTGTTCTCCAAGAGATGTAAATTATAAGTAATTTTGTAAAAAAACTATTATAAAGCACGTAGTACTATTTTTATTATCATATTATATTTATTTTATGTAATTTTGATTGCTGTTTTTTAATTAATGAAAAAAAATAAAAATATAAATAAAAATATTATATCTAATACAGAAATAATACACTAAAGTTATGACTATCAATATGGAAAATAAGAAAATTATTTTTGAAAAACAGCTATTTGGTTATTTCACATTCAATCTTTGTGCACAAAAATTACAAATATTGTTCAATCTCCCTACAAAAATTGATCTCTATATTTTAACGAAAACATAATTTTAAACTAGTATGTATAATGAATAATAATTGTTGGTATTTTTATCAACATAAGCATGATTATACAATTGTGATTGATTTAATACTCATAGTTTATGCAAATATCATTCCATTGGATGCTTTACGCAGATGCCTACCAACGAGTTGTTGTTAGATTAATAGTTGCTCATTTAAAATGGAGATTAACAGAAAATTGCGCATTTTATGTCAACATATACTTAGTTTCTCTCATAAATGTATGATATTCAAGTAGATCACTCTGACTTCAGGAAAATTGATTTATGGATTATAATTACATATTTTAATATAGAATCCATAAATAAGCACGAGTTTCTGGTTTTGCAAGAAAAAATATGCATTAGATGTTTTTCTACATGCAATCGAAATAGGATACTGTTAATACTAAATATAGCAGATATATTAAAATAAATTATGCTGCTTGTTTTTTAAAGTTTTAAAGCATTTTTTTCACATAACATAAATACAATCCAAAAACCATTAGTCATTTGAACAAAATTCAGAAGTAAGGTCATGGGTAGAAAAAAATATGAATATAAAAAATAAGTTTTTTGTTAATATAGTACATGGTAACTCCAACTCAAAACTCATCACTTTTCCGCATCTGACTCTATTGAGTTACATAAATAATTGTGTATTTTCGTTGGCGCAGATAATTCTGTAAAACTAATGTGTTGTGCATCAGAGGTCTTGCGAGCCGCACTTTGTCCACAATTGATCGTCTTTAGTTAAATTTCGTTGTGTGAAAAGCCATAAGTAAGGACTAGAATCGCGTTCCCGTCAAATGCAAGATCTTCCAATTTACATGGACAAGTTCTATAAAGGGCGATGTACCAGAATAATCTAGATGACAGTAACAACGTATATGATCTACATTTTATGATCAATTCAAATCAAATAGCTACAAATTTTGCTACCTTATGTACATGTTTTTAGTACTTTGATCGAACAGCCTGATTTCAAGCAGTAGTGACAAATGTTTTCACTTGAAAATATAGCTAGAAATTTGTTTTCAATTGAAAATAGCCCATACCCGACATTGCTACATCAAATTAAAAATCATCAGTATTAAAAAAATCTTAATAATAAAATTATTCAAGTAAAGATAAGCAAAGCATTGGGTTGCTTTATAAAAGTCCACGTAGTTAAAAAGAATCGTCACAACAGCTTATAGGAGTCTTAAAATCAGATTACTGCCTAAATAAATAATCAAGAACCTTTTATTGTGCATTTATACTTCCAAATCGAAATTATTAACTTACTTGAATCTCAAAAATCAGTGAAAGCTACAAAAAACGACACCAACAATACCTCAAGATTTATTGTAGTCCCTAAAGCTCAGGGTCTTAAAATGCATATTATCAGGAATCTATATGCGCTTCCGTTGCACTGACAACATTGATTTATTGACGCTCATAACACAGGAAATATATTCGGAAAAATATTATTTCCATACACATAGATCAAAGTATTGTCAATGGACACAAATTATGCATATCATCTCCTCGGATTGTCACAAGTGGATTTATGATTAGATTTGGAAGAAGAAAAAAACTAACTTTTTATTATATAATCGGATTAGTGATTCTGTAGAATGTTATTAGAAATATTTTATATTATATATATATATATATATATATATATATATATATAAGTTAATGAAAATCGATATCAACCGGTAAATTCATGGAACTCGTACTGTGCATTTTCCGCGTTACTCATTGTATCACAATAAATGTTTATTTGAAAATTGCCTACGTGCCATTATACTAAAGAATTCTAATGTATTTCAGCCGTTATTATTTTACATTCAATTCAAATGTATGCAAAAACGCGAATAAATTGTTTTGAATAACTCGGTACATTTTGGTATGAAGCTTTTTACTTTTCATATTGCATTTCGACTAAATTGTTGAATAAAAGTATCTATCTTCTGTATGAATGGTTTTCGACAACTTTAATTTATTCTAAATAATGTGCAGAGAATGGTATAAATTTAAATTTTAAACGAATATGAATGTTTTAAAAGCAATAAAATTGTAATATAATAATTTACGTAATATCTTAGCTTCAATCAACATCTGATTCTCACATCGCATTCAAAACCTTCTACAATAAATTCGAATAAAACCAACATTTATTTATTAATCTGATTTGTAGTAGGTCAGAGAATTAAAGAAAAATAAAAAAAAAGTATTAAAATATAGTACAAACAATATTAATAATTTACGATTAAGATTTATAGAATAAACTAATTTAAAATATTTATATAAAATAATCACATTGTAAGTAACATTCTGAACGGAAGGACAATGCCTTAATTCCATATTAGTTTACCCATAATTTATACATTATTAAAAAAGTTAAACAAAAAAGAAATCTATGTTGATTATACTAATTGTAAAAAGTGTTACTTTGTGGTGCATGGCATCATGCCTTATGGAAAATTGTTTGCACTTCTAGCACCGTAAATTGAAGTTTTTAAAAAAGCTTTTATTTTAATTGAAAAAATTATATTTTTGCGTCGCAGTCTGACTAATAAATATTGGTACGGAACCCATATAAATGTAAACAAAATTTGTGGCCATTATTAAAATCTCCATAAAATATCTGTTAATTTGATGTGCATATGTCTAATGATTATTTAAGTTCGCCAAATGGAATTTTTTTACTTTATTAGATCTCCAGAACCGCTTTTGAAGTATTATTATTTGAATTATTTGAAACTTTCATATCGCACACAAAATTTTCCAGAAATTTTTCACGCCATTTGTAATTTTTAAGTATATTATATTTACATAAATCCAAAAAATACACATGCGACTCCATACAAAAACAATAATTCATTATTTATATTTCTAAAGCAATAAAACGCAGTTGCAGACAGGAGCGTCTCGAAACTCGAAGAATTGCCTTATTACGATCGCGGTCGGCTGTCGTGCCGTCCTGAAAACACAAGAGATATATTAAGGAAGTATTATGCCGGATGTACTGGACTTTTGCCAAACTTTTGTCTTGTATTTACCCGACAGCAATGAATAAGGACTGTTTTACTAGTGTCCCGCAGTTACGAGAGAATGAGAATGAGAATGCATCGAGGCGGACTCTATTAGGAACCAACAGTAAACAAAGGGTAAACACGATGCTTTGGATTAACACGAAGATCAACAAAATTGGAAGATAAAGTTCACTGGTCAGACTAAAATATTTTTTCAAATATATCAAATCAGGTTTTCGATACCTCTATTGCTCACATTGATATCAAGCACTAGTGATATCGGATGTTGACTTCGTAGTGTATTTTTTAAATTTATTCTTATCCATAAATTTTAGGTAAAATTTTAGAATTATAATTTGCTTTAGACATCATGACTAAAATTAATTAAGTAAGTATACAAATTATATTTTAAAATATATATGTGCATGTGTGTATGTGTATATATGTATCGATATGTATATAGTTAAGTTTTGATATATATTTAGTTATAATTAATATTATAAATGTCTGTAATGTGCTAGATAACCATAAGGTTGAAGCCAAATAAATAAATAAATAAATAAATAAAAAATATTTTAAAACGTTATTAGAACACGAGCCAATATGCAAGCCCTTGATTCAGTATATTTGATTGAATTAGATAATTAATTCAACAAATTGATTTTCAAACTGTAGTAATGCTTCTCCTATAAAACGATATATGATACTTTGAAAGAACTATTTTTTTTTTAGAAAAAAAGAAACGAATAACTTCTTTGAAATGAAAATTTTCTTGATTTAAAAGCTAAAGTATCCCACTACCAGTCCAAAAGTCTTGATGTGATTGTGTTTTAATTAAAACATAATGACAAAATTAATGATTAATCTAGTATGATTAAATTTTAAAAAGTTATGAAAGCATGTAAGATCAATGCCTTAAATGGTGTATATTTTTAGCAATTTTATTATTATGTATTATTTTTATTTTATTAGAGGTATTAAAAATATGAAGAACTATAAAGTAATAACACATATATGTAATACAAAATTATAATTGCACCACCGTAAAATCAAAATTGTAATAATTTACAATAAAAAATGTCCCGATGAACCAACGGGAAAAGCTCATTTTTTTCTAATTTGATTTATTTATAAAAAACTGTAAATCGAAAGAAGTTACAAATTTTTACATCATGCATAAAGTGTATTTTTAAACCTATTTCAGGTATAATATATGATAATATGCATTTCAAAATAATCTATCACCTTTATTATTATTATTATTATTATTTCAGAATATTTGATAGTGAGAGCTTGTCTCAAAAAAGCTTTAAAATTTCTTTCAATTCCGAGCTTTAACTGAATAAAAATAATAACCATTATATAAATTATTGAACCGAAATGAATTATTGAAAAATTGAATTATAAAAGTTTTGTCCAGAATGAAATATAAATGTGATAATTAAATATAATTTCTAAAGTTGAAATACCCAAAGTGATGTAATGCAAATTTTTAATTAATGCACGGTGGTAATAACTTAAGTGTAGGTTATTTATAGGCTATGTGTTAGATATAGCAATAAATATATAAAGGCAATAGGTTATAATAAATCAGAATGATTAAACGTTTACAAGCAATAATATTTTTAAGTGAATAGTGTGAAACGTAATATTGAAATATGTTTTATGCAGGCAATAAATGGGCAGGAGAAATTGAATATATAAAAGTTAGAAAACCCCAGAAGTCGTATAGTTTATATTAATGAACAACTAAAATTATGTAATTAAAACAAAAAAGAAATATTTGGAAACAACATTTGATATTAATTTATAAAAGTATACGTTTAATAAAACTTTTTTCCAAAATGAAATTCGAGATAAGCCGTCGCTGAATTCACAATCACAACACCACAATTTAATTTAAAAGTACAAAAAACTACAGATTTAATAATAATGAACTAATTCATAAAATGAAATAATCAATTCAAAATTCAATATTTAGAGTTAAATGCAGTTGTTATATTAGTAAGTAGTACTACAGCCTATAGATGATATTATCGAAGAAGTATAAAATATTTTTGTAATGAACAATAAGAAATATTTAAAACAACTTTTTCACCAGTCCGTTTTTACGTATTTTCCCTATTTTCTTTTTTGAAGATAACCTTAAGATTTTCAAGATTTCTGTTCATTCGCCCAAAGTTAAATAATCATATTCTCATAATTATTTTAATACCTTATTCCATATTTGATTCTGCGCTTTTTTGTTTTCAGATTAGAATTTTTAAATTTCTATAATTTCTATAAGCGTATTACTTATTGTTTAGAAGGACTGCTTACTCATCAGAAGCTTTTGAAGACTTAAATTAATTTCAAACCTAAACATTTTACCATTAATTAAGTAATCTATTCAGTTTTATATTCGTTTGAATTTGTTACTATAAGGAGTCTGATCCTTCATCTACATAAATATCATTAATATTTATATTCTAATTGAGATGTATTAATGGTGTTAATGTTTTGGTTAAAGAAATATGCATAGATCAAAGCAGGCCAAAGGATTTTTATCCTGGCTTTGAATACTTAAAAAATAATAGATATATATATATATATATATATATATAAATAATAAGTAAATCATTTTTTACTATATAATTTCAGCTAATCTTAAAGAACTCAGTGATCATTATTATAGAACTTTGAAAGTTAAATTATTCTTGAAGTCAAACGAAATGCTATTACAGAAAAGATTGTTAATAAAAAAATTTAATATTTTCTCTGTGGATTATGAATTTTGCAGTATAATGCTAATATTAACAATGATAATTTGCAAGAAAATGATTGCACTAATACTTTATAATAAGAACTTGAAGATAGAGCACAGTCAATTGTAGAATAAAAAAAATAGAATTGAAATGAATAATAGAATTATAAAATCAGAAAAATCATAATTTGTAAATCATCAATTCATATAATCAATACTGTATCAATTTTATAAAAAAAATATTCAGGCTGTTTTCCCTCCTTTATTTCAATTCCTATTTTTACATTATAATGGTATGTTAGTCGAGTTTTTTTTATATTATTATTTTTTTTTTTTTTTTTTTTTTATTTATTGTTTGAACAGCAATCAGAACTCCTATATGTTCTATAAGCTGTTGGTTAACGACTTAATACTACTTTATTTCATGAGAGGCAATCCATCGATTAACCATTCTCTTATGTGTGGGATATTTTTGATATTAGCTCTTACGTCTAATAGTTGCATATGATTGGATGTTGCAGCTATGTCCACGAAGGACGATTTCCACTTGGAATTATATTGTGATCTATAATCCCAAGTGGAAATTTGACATCAAAGCTGCCTGATGTCGGGCTACGGCGGTAGCGGGAATCGATCCAGCGAGCCTGGAACTAGTGGCTGCTAGTCCACGCTCTAACCGATATCGCCACCGCCGGCCCCTTTTTTATATTATGATGTCAAAAATATTATATTCATAAACACAATAAATAAAAGTAAAAAATGACAGATATATTAATCTCTAGGATCTATTGAATCTAAAAAAAATACATAAATTTCACAGGTTAATCAATTAAAAACAATATCGAAGTACTAGACACGAACACAAACAATTAATTATAGGAAATATAATTTAGATCTATCCCAAATCTATCCTTTGTAAATACGTATTTTTATATAAAATAAAATCGGTGTTTCCGTCAATTTGTCACACTATTTCACATATAGTTCACATTAAGTGAAATGTCCTCGCATGGCGTGAACAAATAAAGTTATCAATTTTACAAGCGATCAGATATAAAAGAATAATTTTTTATTCGAACTGTCAAGTTTTGGGTTATCGTCATCATTGATGATAATGAACTCATTCTTTTGTTATCTCTATGGTTGTAGTTAATTAATCATTTTCCAAAACATTCCTGGCGACGGACGCGCTTATAAATAAATGAGGGCGCGCGGTACTGTTGAAAACTTCGTAGGAAATTTATCACTAATAATAAATATATCATGTACAAGTACAAATATACACGAGAAGTGTAGATAAATTAATCTGTAAATATTAGACTAATAAGTTCTATCCGTCTTTTGATTCAAGATTGGGAAAAATATGTAGTTTTAGTGTAATTTGAATACCAGAAGTAAAGCTTGTCTTGGCGAGGCTACTTATAAAAATTTGTTTGGTGGCCCTTAGGAAGTGCAAAGATTTGACATAAAATAAATTTGTATAAAATTAAATAAAATATTTTCATTAATTGTTAGTACTGTTTTAAGAAAGTGACATCGAGAATTATTATGAAAAAATAATATTTACTCATGGATTATTCAATAAATTCATATATGTTTTTTTTTCCAAACTATTAATCCAATAAATAAAATGCAATTTGTTTTTTTTTTGAAGGTGTAGTTTGTTCATTATTAATTATTTTCGGAACTAGATACATAAATCACCAGGTTTGTTTTTGCAATATTGATCTATAAATAAATCATTAATTTTTTATCAAAAACACTTATAAAAAATTAGTCAAAAATATTTGAAAATTTGGACTCTACTTAATTTGGTAAATATTTTATTACATGATTTAATTCATTATGTGTATATATATATATATATATATATATATACATGTGTATGTGTGTGTATGAGTGTGTGTGTTATTTTTAACAGAAATCAGAATATAATATCCTATGAGCTATTTTTGGTTTATAGGATACTGATTTCTGGTTGCTGTTAAAAATAAAAATTGATAATAAAAATAATTCTTTCAATTTTATGAAGAAATCTTTATATATCATAATTATCTGTCACTTCCTAAAAAAATCACTAACTTCAATCGATTGGCTGTTAAAAATAAAAAAAGCTGTTTGAAAAGTTTTTATTAATTTTTGCTTACTTTTACCCCCCTGATATGTACTCTTTTTCGATATATTTTTTTGTAATAGATGTTTGTTATAATAACTTTGTGAAAATAATAAAGTAAAATGTAAGTCAAAATAGGTCTAATGCCATATAATATGTAATACTATAAATTATAACAAAACACCGGCTTCAAAGTGTAACATATAAAAGTAAAAAATAATTTATTTAAGTCATCATCCATAAATTTGAGAATGTATGAATGAAATTGTAAAAAAACATGCTTGGGTAGAAATAACCGAACAAAAAATCGACAAACTAATTAACAATTTTTAAATATATTCAAATTATTATTCAACTTATAATATTTTTGATAAATTAATAATTAAAACATAAAACATCTAGCGAACAACGCACATATATTTCACTCGTATAAAAATCTAATGACTAAAAAAATTGTATATTTTTGTATTTTATTCAAAATGTACGAATTACGAAATATGTTATCTCATTCAGTTAATTTCAAAAACAACTCTGCAATTGAAAAAAGGCGCATTTTATTCTCTTTTTTCTAATCCTTCACAAAAAATGTATATGTATATGTATATTCTCCGTATTTAGTTATATGTAATTTAATAATAATGGTAAGTAATTTTTTTTTGTTAAGTTTGTTTATATTTTCGAATACGTTTTATATTCTTCGCAGAAGTATATATTAAATAAGATATTCCAAATATCTATTGAAGAATCAAATGTATATTTTATTCATAATTTTTATTAATATATATAGTAAAAATATTATTGCAAATACACTATTATTATAACTTTTTTACTGATTTTCAAAAATCATATTCTTTTCATGCTTCTAAACCAGAACACCCCTTTAAATTCACAAGTAATCTTTGTTTGCAAATTTACCGCAATAAGAAAATGAAAAGCTTCTGCACAACAAATTCTATTATAAGGTAAGGGGCCCAGTTTCTGACCTTTTTAGAGTGACGGTGGAGGTTAAACTATAATAATTAATATAAAACTTAACTTAATGAATAAAATTATAATTTTATCTATTAGTTTAGGATTTTTAAAATAAAGTAATGTGCATAAAAAAATTATTTGAACTAAATTTATACTTTAAATTGACGTTTTAAAAATTGACATTAAGAGCTCCAGTTTCTGACCCTCAGAATTCTTCGTGTGGCAGTTTCTGACCCTGACCGTAGCCCAATTTCTGACCCTCAAATTTAATCATGATTAGGTTATGAAGTGCTTACTAATTTTAAATAAACTGAAATTATTATTAAAATAAATAAATTAAATATTTATTCTAAAAATATACAGTTTGTTAAAATTTAACGTATAAATAGTTCAAGCCTTGTTATAACATATTACACAAACAAAAAAAATTAAAATTAATTATTTAAATTACTTGGACTTTTTTTTATTTTAAGAGCTTTTTGTTTCTTTTTTTCTTCAAGTTTTTCTTTTTTAATTATTTTTTCTGCCTCCTTGATGGCTTTATTTTTGGACCTTTCAGCTTTTTTCAATTCTTTTTCTTCTTCTAATTTTCATTTAATTAATTGTAATTGTATAATTGTATAATAATAAAAATATTAGTAAACTAAAACAGTCATAATTTAAGCGTCAATAAAACTGACATTTCTTTATTAATAATTTTATCACTTAAAAGATGTATTTACAAGATTTAAATACAATCTTTCATTTATACCAATGAATATTAAATGTAAATTTATCACTTTACTACGAAAAATAGTAAAAAAAAAATAAGATAACAATAAATATTATTATTTTTACATTTAATGAACAAGTGACTAAAAACATGTGACAGATAGCCTAGCTTTTAGAAGGTTGGAATTGCAGGGTCAACAACTGTGACATACACTTAAAATTGAGCCTAGTTATTGACCCTCAAATTTCAGTAATAAAACTAAATTTAATATGTTTTATAAATATTTTAAAATAAATTTTAATTAATTATTGACTTATTTGTATATTTTTAGTCAGATTTTCGTACTTACATCATAATTAGTGCACGAACTCAATTGTCGTAGCTCCTTACATAAACTGTTTAGACTAAAGCTAAAAAATGGCTTCCACAGTCACTTTTGGTTTAAAAAATTTTTTTTATTTAGTTAATATTTTTTATATTTTTTTAATTGACATTAATGAGGCATAGAATAAATTACTGTCAATTAAGAAAAAATTTATTTTACATTAAATGTATAGTTTTTTAATTAATTCCAAAAAAAGTTGAAAAGGTCAGAAACTGGGCCAGGGTCAATAACTGGGTCTTTTACCTTACTATTATTATAACTTTATTTTTTCGGAATTGCATATGTTTATAATTATAATATTATTTTTGTATTAATTCCTTGAAACAGCAATTAGGATTTAAAGAAATCTTATATGCTATTGTTACATAAAAAGAGACAAAAAAGTTATAAGAAAAAATAATTTAGAATTCACTTCATGGAGAAAAGTATTGTGTTTTTGTTAATCAAATGCAAACTTTGCTTCTATGGGCATCGACGGAGTTCCAAAATATTATTTTGAAAATTCATTCCAATTGAACTAATAAATTGTTAATTGTATATAAGGCAACGATCTTGTAAGTTAACTAACACGATTAACAAATTACAATTACTTTCACAAACAAAAACGATAATAAAAAGGATTATTATCCCTGATACATACGATATTACAGATTTCAAAAACTGTTTTCACATGTTACATTTTCGCTATATAAAAACAGTTCACACGACGCTCATAAAAAAGTTTTCAAGAACAAAAAGTTTTCTATGGGTCTTGCGCCGCGGTGTTGCCTTGAAGTTTTTTATTAGAGGGTAGTTCTTCAGTCGTTTGTGTTTTTTTCCTGTTATTTCTTTTTTCTTAACTTTTGCTCTGCCGTCAACGCGAAACAGGTGGTATACAATGGTACGTGCAAATTTTTATGCGGATAAAATTAATATAGGGTATCAAGTTGATGAAATTATTTAGGTAAAGGATTAGGTTTGTCAATTGTATATTTCTTGAAATTTGTTTGGATAAAGGTTAAATGACTCGAAGTGTGTCAAATTGCATCCTAAATTGTCATTTCTCAAAAAAAAAAAACAATTAAAATAAACAAAAAACGTAAAATAAAATATTTTACATATAATTAAAACTGCAAAGAAAAGTCCTCCAAAGATTATAATTTTGATTATTTTAAGGTGACTGATTATAGTGCGACTTTATTATTTATTATTTACTGTGAATTTCATATATTATTTAAATTTTTGTAAATTTAAAGAAGTATTTGGGTCTTGATTTAAAAAAAAAAATTTTGCACATTTTATAGTTCAAGAATGCGTACAAGAGAAAATTAAAAAAAACAATCATTTTCGAATAGCTGTTTTGATTACGATAATTATCCTCTGTTCCTCCGTGAAACATTAAACTCGTTTTTCTCGAAACCGCCTTTTTCGCTATGATACCCACGAGTTCTCTACTTCTACTGGACCGATTTACATGCATTTTTTACAGAAACTTCTTTATAGACTTTTTTTCGATATGAACTACGCTCATACCCAAATTTGGATTTTTACTATTTCTTTTTTTAAAAAAAAACGAGAATATAAAAATGTTGTAAATTTTTTTTCAGGCAGCCGCTATTTTGTAAAAACAAATATTTTCACTTGTCCGTAGTTCGCACAATTGCGGCATTATTTTTGATTATTAAAATATAATCATATTTTTCTTGGAATTATTTGGAGGACTAAAATCATGGGTACGGTAAGAAGCCAATTTTTATATACTCCCCCAACTTCATCAACTTGTAGAACTAAAACTTTATGACTATTATCATTTTTTATTTTTATATATTCTCAAAACATTAATTAATAACGTGTTACAAAAAAATAAGTGAAAATATTGTTCACCTTTTTTACGGACTTTTAGAAACCACATGAAAACCATGCCCTAGACCAGAACCACCCCTTAAATTCGCTTCGATATATGATTAAATTTTATCATTCATTATATCACCAGTAATCTTTGTTTGCAAATTTACAGCAACAAGAATACGAAAAGCTTCTGTATAACAAATTCCCGCCTGAAGTGGTTTGGATCAAAAATGTAGAAATATTGTAATAAAATAATCGATCGAATGGCACTAACATTGACAGTTGCATTATTTACATATTATTTAGGTCACTGTCGCTGCATATGAAATCGACATTATACTAATTATGTACGTTTTGATATAACTACTTCATTCGGAAACACGTAGGCGATGTTTACCTAGATATCGCAATGCGGCGGTCAAATCTGAACGGGTAACTAATTTGCAATCATTGGGTCGTTCGCACCTGCTAAGATAGTTTCATAATAGTAATGCTGACAAAATATGATAAAAACTCTTTTGAGCACAAATTTAATATAAATTAGGCGCTGTCATTCATTTGCTAACACGTTCGGACAGTAGAAGTTTCAGCGAGGTACAAAAATTAACAGTCATTTTATTTGTAAGTTGGTTGTGATATCCTAAATTTGATTGAATACCGTTTAGTCAGATCATTACGTTTTAATCGTTATATACGTTGAATACTATAGCATCCACGTTAAGTATTTCGCTCCAATTTTACGCAATGTTATTGCCCAAGCTAATTATATGTAAGATAATACAAAAATACCTGAAGAATCAACGGGAAGGTGTAATAATACTTGTTAGAGCGAGAAAAGGTGCATAATTAATATTACATTATTTAAATAAAACGGTATTCTGCTAATGTGGCTTATTGAACAATATCCCAATTTATTTTTTAATGTGCCTATATTAAAAATTATAGAAAGAAAATCCCTAAATTCTTCTGGTTACGTCATGCCGTATACATTTGTTAAGGGTTAAACATTTTCACGCAAATAAATTATTGGTAGCATATTCATAAGAATAATAGTAATTTTAAGGACTATAAAATATTGTGTCAAATAAATAAGAATCAATAAGAATCAATAAGAATCATAACAATCGAATATAAACATAGGGACCGATTCTGCCATAACATAGACCAATGTTATAGCAAGGCTATGTTATGTAGCGGTTTTCATATGAAGTAAAACTAAAAACTGTCAAAATCGTATGTGGTTGCTGTGCAGTAATTCGTTTTATGTAGCAAAACTAACCATGTGATCGCACAGCAAATAGCATTTTGACAATATTTAGTAGTATTTTGCATGAAAATTGGACGTAACATAGTCTGGCCGTAACATTGGTTCATTTCACGGCAAAATCGGCCCAATAATTTCATAGTAAAATTCATATTACATATACGGGCGCACGAGACTACGACGCAAGGGTACGCGTAGCACCCACGGGCGTCGCGTAGCCGTGCATATCGTTACAATCGTTCTTCGGCAACTTGCCGCATGTACCTTTGTTTGAGCTGCGTAGTCCAGAGCAAGCATGCAGTCGTTGTAACCGGTCTCGGTTTTGATTGTGGCGGTCATGGGACTGCAAAACTGTCCCACGCCCACGCCGGCTAACTGCCCTGATACACTGTCCCGGTACCACGGATACATATTGGGTAATAAACTTTATTAAGACACAAATTAACAACTGTCACCTCTTAGATTTGAAGTCTTGAAAAATACACAATTTTCAGCTTTTACAGAGTTATCAAAATACGTTTCTGTATTAGCTATCACAATGAATACACTCGCACAACCCGGTCAAACTGTCAAACGCACATGTGGTAAAACATAATAACAATAACTATTATTGCACCAACAGATCACCACGGGTCCGCGCAAAAGTCGTTCGCGATATCGGTCGCATCTCTTAGAGTGATCGACGTTCGATTTGCAAATGTATGTTTACGTTTGAAGAGAGCACGTGCTTTTTTACAAGCGAATTATGTGCACACGCATTTTCCGCGCACTTCGCCGCTGTACACTGTCGCAGTCGCGTGTGTGAGCTGCCGGCCGAAGAAAGGAACGCGTCGAGAATGCCCGCTCCGTCGTTGATTTCCGTCCGCGGTCGGGCCGAGTCGTAGCGAGTGTAATGACGGTAGCGAAGAGCTGCCCAGCTACGAGCGTAGGCCACGCCCCCGCGGAACGAACGGGCGACGGGCGACGTGCGCGATGATCCGATATTCGCCCGGAGTCGAGAGGCACCTGCGGAACCGCCGACGGGCACCTGCGGGCACCGCCGCACAACGGGCTGCCGACCCACCTAGTGCTTTTTATGAGGATGAATCGAGCCAAGCGCACAGCACGCCGCATGGGCTACTGTGTGCTGCGAGACGTGCCTCCGACGGCGAGTGCACGCTTCTTTACTTGCATCAGCATTATTTGCAACAACGAATTTTGTGTTTCGGTTCTGCAATATTGATCGAACATTTTCACTTTTTTATTTCTGCCGATTTTTTCTTCACAAAAACATAAAAGTGTGAAATGTCATTATACACTTTATCTTCATATCGGTTATTAAATAATTATGAAGGGGGTAATCTGGCAGAGGCATGAATTATTATATGCGATTTTGAGGCAGTAAGCAATAAGAAACTATATTTTTACTATTTGCATTTCTGTTATTTATTTATTTATTTATTTATTTATTTATTTATTCATAAGCAAGCCGTAATCAATAATAATAGATATTATTTCAGGCTCTTGTCAAGGTTATTCATAGTTAACATTAAAAGGATAGTAATTTTATAATAATCATAGTAGCTGCACGAATTTCGCTGCTGAAAAAAAGCATTCGAACATTAAATACAATGTTCATAATCAAGTTCATCATATTAAAGTCTATTTGACCACCAGTCAAGCTCAAAATTCTTGCACAAGGTTGAAAGTCATTTAAAACCGTAAAAATTTAAATTAATAAAATAGCAATAAAAAAAAAGAAAAAAAAAAGAAAAAAAAATGGTTGTACAGGCGATCAAATTGTCAGACTACATAGATACAGGATAAGGATTATGCAAGAAAATAGTTATTGAAATCAAATTGAGAAAATTCAGTAATGTCATAAAAAGCTGATTCTTTAAAAAGTTTAACTAGGGAAGCATGAAATTTTTTGCTGTCTAAGTTTCGGATATTGAGTGGAAGTTTATTCGTAAGCTGAATACCTAGAGCGTCGATCGTATTGAAAGCGCTGGCTAATTTATATGTACGCGCCTTAAAAGTTTGTGTCTAGTGTTGTAATTTGAGGAGGACGAAGCCATATCAAAAAGTTTCGAATTGTTTTTGATGAAAGTTTACGAACTTAATAACGTTTTGAGAATATATAAAAAAAATATAGATTAAAAATTATCATGAATTCTTAATTCTAGAATGTAATAAATTGGGGGTCGCAAAGTTTTGCTCCTGACGATACCCACCCATGATTTTTCAACTTTCCGTAGGGTAAGTTATAGTAATCGCAAAAAATCGAAAATCAAAATGTTTATAAATTTTTACGTTTCAAAGGTTTCTGAACATTTTGGCATGCCTTAGAAAAAAATGGATGATAAAATGGTAATCCAGTTTTTGAAATGACGGAGCGTCCGATTTGAATGATTCAAAAAACATTTTATTTTTACTGACGAAATGAAGAACTTATGAAATTCATGGGAAGGCAGGTTTCTAGCGATTGGGTTTTGCAAACATGGTAATAAAATTAAGTGAATAGTAGGGATATGATTTATTTACATTCATATTTATATAAAATAAATAGTATGTGACGTATGATAAGTTATAAGTCGATGTACGTATACTTGAACAAATATAATAATTATTTAGATAATTCGATAAAATCATTACTATTATGATTCCAAAGATGTACAAAATAGTTCGCCGATGTAACTGAAACAATTTGCCGTACCTATCAAAACGATGCTGGTGTAAATAAACTCAAGCAGAGAAAAAAACATTTCCACTCGATATAATCTTCATTTTGATACGGCGTAGTGATGGCATGTGATATTGTACACGATTTTTTGTGATCACGCGATTCATCACGACTACGCGCTCCTCCTTCTCGTAAGAAACAAATCATGAATCAACGATTGATCCCCGTTCAACTTGCTTCGCCGTGTCCATGAAGTGCAACCAGTATTGTCATACATATCGCACAACTCATTTAAAAGTTGTTATTTATAATATATTTTTGAACGGTGATAAGAATAATTTCTGAAATTGATTGTGAACAATTAATCAAATTTTGTTGTTATTATTATTTTTAACAGCAATCATAATACAACGCCCAATGGTCTATTTAGTTCAATTCATTCACTCACACACACTTTTAAACACACATGAAATTATTGTGGTAAATTTTAGTATTCAATAGTTGTCACTCCAATGAGTGATTTAACAACGCAGTTTTCCAAAGCCGTAGTAATGCTAAATGCCTTGAATAATGTCCTTTGGAATCTTTTTTCTTGGTCTTCTTAAAACTGGTGTCTCAAAAAGTTGACCGACTATAAAATTTGTATAATCTTCCAGTTTTGGGAAATGTTGCACGCTTTATTACGCTGTCTATAAAATCTATATTTATATCGTCGTGTAAGATTTTAAGGACTGAGTAACCAAGAAGCAATGAAAATCTGTCTCGGAATATATGACTGCATTAAAACATTATTTGATTTGCTTGCTTGAAACCCTACCCCCCCTCTTCAGTTGGATTCATAATCCATATAGGTTTCATCACAAAATTGTTAATTATTTGTTCATTATCAAGAGATAGAACTACGTCTCAGAAGCCAATATAATAGTTCAGCTGTTCGAATTCCCATAGTTTTTAATATTGTGCAAATATGATCCATGTCAGTCTGCAGTCTATATGCATATTTAGATATTTAACACTATCAGTATTAAGAATTTCCGTGTCATAAAGATGCACTCCTGGATTTAATTAAATTAATTCATAATTTTTCAAATAGTTTGTTTCAGAGTTTGTACGTACCTACTTTAATGATCTATAATGTGAATTTAAAACAAATACTTGCCAAATTTAGCATAATTGACTAATAGATATTATTTTTAGTGAAACAAGTTTTTTAAGCTGTATCAAAATAAAATGTTATGTTATACTATTTACAAAAATTTAACGCAGCTTAACATACAAGTTAAAACAACACCTGATATTTTTTCTATATTATCTAAATCGTTTCTTATTTCAGAAGTAACACAGCATCCTCTCCACGTCATCGAGAGTGGAAGCGCGGCGAGAGATAATAGTCAGACAATAAGTCAATGAACGTCAAAGCGACATTCGTGAGTTCGCCTAATGAGTTTCCTGCGTGCCATCCTAATGTTTATTCTTAGCCGTCGTATTAAAACAGTGAGATGGTCATTTCCTGTTGCGGGACACCGCCAGCCGCGCCAAACGAAGACGATACGATAAGTTTGGTCCATCTACGGAAATCCCGGATCTGACGATATGGATATGTATCGTCAGCGTTCTTGAATTATGCCCAGGAAGTTCCGGGGCCCATTTAATTTGGTAATAATTAATACGATCAATAACTTTATCAGGCTTTTAAAATCCATTATAATCATATATTATAACTAATTAATTCGTCATGAAGACGATTGAAATATTTCTTCAGCGATAACAAAATATCAGTCTTCTGATTTGTGTTCAGGCTGAATCGTGGAATATGGCAATGCAAGTCCTGAATTAATTGGTGAACTTCACCGTGATCCATCGTATCAGAGGCTCCAGGTTTGATTTGAGCTTTGGACAGCCCTATAAATATAACATATGACATCTTAGTTAATTTAACCCTTTCCACTCGTATGTCTAATCTCAGCCACTACAGCATATATACATTCATACTGCACACAGAAATTAATTCCGAGTAGTACGATATTCATCTGAATGGGTACGGGCAGAGTTTTTTTTTTCTTCTTTTATTGGCCTCTGATAACATTTAGCCACATACATAATATACAATATATAGGTAGCATATATATTATATTAATCACTTACATTTTAACATTACTATCATTAACAAACCTAATTATGTCAGGATAACAATTCAAATTTTGCAATAATTATGTCAAATTGAAGGGTTTGATCAGTGTTTTCATAGAGTGCAGTTCCTCTAACAATTTAGCCCCGCTTGCCTCAAATATACTACCATTCTAGTATGATGTGTTCAGATGATGCATTTAATGCTCCACAAGGACATGATTCTGACACTATTATTCCCAGCCTTTTCAGATGTGCAGGGAAGTTGCCATGATTAAGTCTCAGTCTTGTTATTGCTACGATAGTACCTCTGTTTTCATCTGCATATTTCCGAAACCACGGTTTCATCTTCAGTTTGGGGTTGACTACCTTGTAGTATCGTCCCTTTGTCTCCGATGATCTGTTCCATTTCTTTGGGCAAAGGGTTGATAGAGATTTTAGAACATGTTGGCTCAATCAAATGCACTTGTATGTAATCACAGCATTAATGAGTCTTTTTTATAGCGAAGGAAACACGTTTATGTACACAAGGCTTATGATGATATTTGGCCTGAGTATGTCAGGCTCAATACTACCTGGGTACAATACTAACTAAAAGAAGGAGGATTTAGAATGCTATGATTTTCTCTTTGAATTAGTGACATTTGTTATCCTTCTTTCCATATAGCACAACTCTATGAGAACAGCATCCACAAGTAATTACCATCATATACTAATACTTTAATAATAGCACACTAAATGACCTTTCTATAATTCAAGAGCGCATAAATCGGATAAAAATATTTGTTAAAAATAAAGGTGATAAAAATATGCACAAGTGTTTTCACAATGTATTTAATTAGTAAACATATTGATTTTCTTTTTTGAAGAAATTTAAGATTGACTTAGCATAATCGAAATTAAATTAGCATATAGTAAAGACAAAATAGAAAAACGACCCCAATCAACTTGACCATTAAGTCATGCCTTCCACAAACATCCCCATTAAAATAATAAACCCGTTAGATTTAGCCTATTCAACATGTAATTTAAATTTACTGCAATTTTTTTGCATCTTCTTACCATTTATTTTTCAATTGACTACCACTAAGCATTTAACAAATATCTTACACATTCACTAAAATTACTAGATGTTGTTCCAGGCAGTTTGTAATTATATGAAAGAAAAATTAGCTTAGCTTTTAATATAAGGTTATAAACGTTTTACATAATGTATGTCATGTATTTTATATTAGCAGAAATTAAACTTAAATTGCGCACCCTATGTAAACTCTACAATTTCTTCCATCTCGTGTAAAAGCATAAACTCATAAAAATATAAAACAACAAAACTGCAGAGATAAAATCGTTAATATATCATGTTTAACGAAAAAGAAGATAATGGATATAATACTACTTATGATAATGCATTATAGCTTATAACACAATGATACAAACGACGCATTCTTAAGCACCCCGCGAACATAAAGTTAAGCGCGTTCTTGTGGGGGACGCAACAGTTGTCCCATATTGTTTTATTTTATGACCATCGATTCGATTTCGGGGTTCGGGAATCGTGCCAAACGCAAACCGTACAGTGCTTGTAATAAATATGACCGACTTACACAGAAGCCAGGGATCAGGGTAATAGATCCTTAACAATTATTAGGAACATTGTAGGATTTAGATTATTGATTAATCGGATTTAGTAATTGCTCTTAAGGTGAGAGTTTAAAATATATAATAGCATGAAGGCCCATATTCAAATTTTTAAGTACATAGTATTTTTAACTGAACTAAAACTATATTGCATCGAATATCTGTATGAAGAATAGTATCAAAAGCTCTGAAAAATGATGACTCTGAAATATGATTCAAACGATCCCACGTCTATGAAATCTAAAAAAAAGTTAATTTACTTTATAAATTGTATGCAAGTCCCTAGAAATTTGGAGCTAGATTCGATTTTTATATGCTTATCAAGAGACTTTGTATTAGGACTACAGCAAAAATATTATTATCTAGTCATACAAGTTTGCAAATAATTAGACGCTTACATTTTAATATAAATATCAGCTCTATTATCAATGATTTTTTCTTCATGTTTTTGTCGGTTTATGTCATATTTGTTAACACTACTTTTGTCGTGCATATTATTTTTACAAGAGCTTATACCGTACTTGTTTTTGTGTTTTTTTATTGGCCTCTCTTACTTACGAGGAGAACCCGCGCGTAGCTCTGCTCGTATTTTGATGAAATTTGACATAATGGTAGATTTTATGCCAAAATTTTATGACCGTGGAAAATATTGAAGGCCCATGAAAATCAGTTTAATTATAAAAATTAATTCAAGTTTGCATTTGAGCATAGCGCAGGATATATCGCTTGCAGAGCTGTAGAGCATTTAGTCACCTACAACATTTCATTTTTATATTCCATACTATATTTATGTATCTTCTATAGAATATTTTTATATTATTCTATTCTACCTTTATATACATATATATATATATATATATATATATATATATATATATATATTTTATGCTATCCGTTTTGTATATCCTGTTCTATCCTATTTTTTTCTTTGCTCTTTACAACTGATTTTTTTATTCTTCTTTTCTTCTAAATCTGAAATCTCTCAAATTCTAATCTTGCTTCTATTTTTTAATCAAATTCAACTCAACAATTCTAATTATATTTAACTTTAACTCAACATTTCAAATTTCATGACATTGCCAAGAATCGATCCGAAGATCACTGGCCTGTGAGTAAGGAATATATACTTAAGTATGTAATATATACTTCATTATTTTGTATATGTTCTTCAAAAATAATCAGAAAAAAATGTGGCCTTTCACACTAGGTAAAGACATATTTTGCCCAAAAAGGACAGTAATTAGGAACTGACTTAGTTTAATACTTCAAAAGACTCACTGAATTTTTACTATCTAAACACAAACCATTCTTATTTTTCATTTATATTAAACGTCCAACGACGTATAAAGACTCAACTATTATTAGCTAAACATAACTAATATTAGCAATTATATGATTTTTTTTTAACTTTTTGAATGGCAATATTGCAGGAAGGGCGATTTTAACGAAAAAATGTATGAATACAATTTTGTAGAAACTTTTATAATAAAAAAACTGCCTAATAAATTTTTTGATATTTTTATGGTTTCCGCGGAAAGTAGGTAAAAACAAAATTTTCTACTTTTGACCTTGAATAAAAAGAAAAGTGCAGGGGTCGGATCGATGGGGTGTTTAGACATTTCATTTGTAATGTCTTATATAATATCAGTATTAATTTTTAGCTTTATGCAAATTATTCTTGACTGTTATTCTATTATGACTGGGGTAATAATATTTGTTGTAATTAAATGATGAGCTCAAATATTTCAAAATGCTTATATACCAAAACATTCGGTGATTTGTTTTTCTCAAATGTATTATATCATAATGTAATTTGATAATAGTGATTCTAAGTACTAAGAAATAAAATAAATCAACCTATTTTGTGTGCAAAAAGTCTTACATTAAAAATATTGTCATTGCAATCAGCAAAGTCCAAGCGACGGTCAAAAAACGTTCGGTTCAATTTCCGATATCCACACAGTTGCTTAGCTAAAGTTAGATATAATAATTAAAAGTCCTAAATAATTACAACCATGTTTCGATTGAAGTTATATTGCACATAAAGTGTAAATTATAATTTTACTACATGTTCATGAGCTTGAACATTAATTTCGTAATATATGAACGGTCAACTGTCAGTAGCCACCGACCGATTTGCGTTACTTACCGCGCTTTGTATTTACGCGGGCAAGATTTTAAGAAAACGATTTACAACAGCAATCAATTATTCTACAATAATATATAATTATCTCACATGATGGACCGACGTAAAAAATATAAATTATGCAAAAGCATACGATTTTAAATTACGCTTATTCTATTATGACGCACCTCATTAACTATAAAACGTTTGCCTTTGGGATATTAAGCTGGACTTAATTGTAAATAATTAATGAATAAGTCGGCTCAGTGTTCAAGCGCTTAAAAATAATTAAATGTAATAAATTTCAAATAAATCTTGTGCATTGCGGCAGTAAAAACTTATTATAAATTCTGTAAGACTTAGTGTAAAATTATGAATTTATCTCAAAAATATCGTAATTCATTTTTGATAAAAAATCTCCAATGATTGCATTTTGCATTTTACATTATTTTTCCAGATAATTAATTGTAATTTATTGACAGCGAATAAAGCATTAAAATGTATATTCATGGATTAGCATTAAAGAATAAAATATTCAATAATATTTGGAAATTAACTTCAATTACGTGGATTCATATATCTTATTTTAAAATTGGTTTGCTTAGTAACCTCACATCAATCATATTTTACAGAACTAACTTGCTACAGCTAAATAGAACGAGCTAATTAAATAACTCACTATTTTGCAAACTTCACATGCACAATATTAATTTAAAAGAGTAATTAACAGAGTCAAAACAAGATATTTGTCTAATATAAATTATGCTTTGATGTTATGCGTTTTTATGAATATCACAAGATTTTAATAGTAACACTATAATTGGTTTCCAATTGAGGGTTTGGTATACTATCTTTGTTTATAATAAATAAAATTTATTCATCTTATTCATTTGATTATTGTAAACTTGAGCAAAAATTCATATTTATATAAATGTTTTTATTACTTAAAACGGATTCAGAATGCATGTGAATTATACTCAAATTTTTGTATGTAATTAATTAAATATTGCAAGTGAAACTCGTTAAAAAATAATTCTGCTCAAACGCATCCTGTTTAAACTCGATTTTGGGATCTCTACGTAGTATGTCCATCTATAGTATTTATTTTTCGGCGATTTTTTACATATTTTGCTAAATATTTGTGCCATTTTTTTTAAATCGCATTAACAACGCAGATATAGACTGTTTTAGGCTTTTTATAAAACTGCTCTTAATATACAAAAAAATAGATGTAGTCTGTAAAATAAAATTACAAAAAAAAAATCGTAAATTTTGAAATTTTAATGTATGTAAATGTGTATAAATTGTAAAATATGTAATGTGTGTAAAAAATTTATTTCATTCAATTTAATCATTTTTACATATTCTTTTATATAATAATAATTTTTACATAATATACTGCAAAACAATTAGCGCAATTTTTATACTTTTAAATACAAGTGAAACTTAAGAAACGAATTTTAACTCTAGAATAAAGCAAGGCCAATAAATTTTAAGAAATAACTCTAGAATATTCTCAAGATAACATTGCAATTCATTTCATTTAATTTTATAAATATTACTATTAATTCAATAGCACTTGTGATTGCACAAAAGTATGATAAATGTGAAAAAGTAAATGACTTGTAATTTACTGTAATTTATAAGGCAGAATTAGGTTTACCAACTAATTCTGCCTTATAAATAGATTTATCGAGTATACGTTCCAGTCTGATGAAGACTATTCCTAGACAAAATAAAACTAATATTAATCATAGTGTAATTATTATACGATCTTACAATGAGTGCATTTGCATCAGATAATGGCCGAATCGAAATCTGAAGCAATATACGTTAATGTTATAGAAAGTGGTAGCGAAGCATATATATAGAAGCAAGATTACAAATGCATAATGCACTTATTCTTGGTTGCAAGAACAGGTTTGTGTTATAAAAATCCATATCCTGTGATTTATATCTAAATACTCGATATTCTTTATACGCGTAAGCAGTAATTATATTCAGATAATTTAAAAATTAAACTATTTTCATAATAATGCATGACGCTTGTTTTTTTTCGATTTTATTAATATACTGCACTCGTTTTATTAATTTTCTAATTATATATTCAAGATATCAAAGTATTTATATATTCTTGCGTAAGGTTTATAAAAATTACTGATTGCTTTCAAACAACTCGCTTATATTATATTAATTATTAATTCAACTTGAGGTTAAATCTTGCGTTTTTATTATAGCACTAGCATATTGTTACGATTTTGCAATATATAGGAACTGATATGCGAAAAAAAACTGATGTACAAAGCACATGTCCCGCGTTTTTGTGTAACTCATGATTTAATCATTTTAATCATTTAATTTTCTAAACCAAATTTACTTGCATTGGTAAGCATAGTATTGAAATTGAATTCTAAATTGCTCGACACTTTTTTGATAATTTATAAGCTGTTTTTTACTAAAAAATTAAATTAATAAATTTAGATCATAAAGCATTCAGAAAACAATGCATTGTTATTATATAGTTCCAATAACATTTTGCAGGGTAAGTTGTAACGAACATAAAAAATGAAAATATTTTAAGAAAATGTAGATAAATGTCGATTTTTAAGAACTAGCTGGAAATTTCCGTAGCGTAATTAAACATTCTAGAAATAAAAATAATCAAAGATCAATAAAAAATAAGCAATTATAAATAACCATTGTTTTAAACATTTCCAAATATTTTTTTATAATTACTGTAACTTTTATAATTAGAATTTTATAAACAAAATTTAAAGCAGAGCTTAAAAATTAGGCGGAGCTCGCCAGTAGGTAAGCTGTTAAGTGCGACGGGACTTGTTTCAGAGGTCCCAGGTTCGATACCCACTTCGAGCACCCTGTTGTCAGGCAGCAGTGACAACGATTTTAACTTGGGAATATAAATAGCAATATGTTTCCAAGTGAAAATAGCCCTAGCCCGGCATTGAAGCACCCTAGTCTGCCCTATTAGATTAATTCTAATAACAAAAATCATCAAATATGGATGGATTAACCATTGGGTTACCATCTAAAAAATACGAAGTAAGGAGAAGTTTCAGCCCAACAGCTCATGGGACGTAAGATTCTGATTGCTGTTAAAAAATATAATATAATATAATATAATATAATAATAAAAAAATTAGGCGACGAACGGTATTGCACACTTATGTATACCGACATGAAATTTATACGTATGAATGAATGTAATAAGACTTTTTCATATTTTTAGGAATAATATAAAATGAAGCAGATAAACATTTCTAAACTAAATTGTAAAGTTAACAATTGTTTTTAAGTATATAAGTGAATTTTAGAATGTAAATTCAAGAAAAACATTGTCTGTCTACGTTTTCTACAAAGTATATAATATGCCAACCTCAAAATTGAGTGTGTATGATTTTCATCATACTATAATTCAAAATATTTGAGTATGAGTCAATATAATAAGAAAATACCTTCTTCAATTTACGATTAATTGCAAAATTTGATAAGAACTTGCGGCCCGTTAAATTGATTTACTAGATTGGAAATTTATTTTATTGAGCAAATGTGGGTAATTCATGTACTTTGTATAAGTATCTGATTACTATATAAATAAAATTGAAACATAAAAATGTTTTTGTCCTTTTTATAACTTATCCTACGAGAAGTTAAAAATAATATCCTAAGACAAAATATTAAGACTAAGAAATATAGAAGAAGAAGTGAGTAACACTACCATTAGAGGTTCTCAGTGAGTTAATTACTCAATTTTTATAAAAAAAATGCTTATTTAAAAATATGCTTATAAAATTCAGACTGAACACACGATAATGATTTTCGATGAAGATGCTAATTTTGTGCAGCTAATAAATATCTAAAAACCTAACGCAATTTCATTCGCAGTAGCCCAACAATATTTCGGCTAATTTTTCTCGGCGATGAGGAACACTTAAGTGGCACATCGTCGACGTCGATTCATACACTTACGCATCCATTCATGTGTTCGCGGTGCGTGCGAGTGTGAACAACTCAGTAAAAACGATCGACAAAGAGAAAAAAAAACAACAGATAATGCACTTTTTTGTTCTACAGATGGAGAATCTACGCAGCCATTGACGGGACTTTTTCAACTCTTATTACGATTCTGATACGTATTTAAGCCGAGAAACTAGATTAACGACATAGATACATTGATTAAAGTGAAACGATTTGACATCAATAACAATAACTGAGATTGTCTTTTGTATTTGCACACATGAGCATATAATAGATCCAAATATATATATATATATATATATATATATATATATATATATATATATATATATATATATGAGTGAGTTCTTGAGGGCGATACATCAAACAAAGAAAAGCCAAAGATTTATAAAATAATCTTTATTTCCAAACGTTTCGACATTCAATTTAATGTCATCATCAGCGGATATTACGTTGGTTAGTTACATATAGAGAAGTGTACAACAGCACTAGAGATTGGCACTGTATGATACATGCCTCGGTACTAGCAAAGTACAGAAGTCGTGGCAGAAATTACATAATTCTACTTACATTTTTGTTCAATAAAACTATCATTTTTCTGTTTACATCATACAAAAAAATTATATAAAAAATGCATAGTGCTGACAAGTTAGTTGTATAAATGTTAGTGCCAATCTCTAGTGCTGTTGTACACTTCTCTATATGTAACTAACCAACGTAATATCCACTGATGATGACATTAAATTGAATGTCGAAACGTTTGGAAATAAAGATTATTTTATAAATCTTTGGCTTTTCTTTGTTTGATGTATCGCCCTCAAGAACTCACTCATATATTTCAACATCAAAATTAACTACTAAATCATATATATATATATATATATATATCATTTTTTTCAGGGTACTACATCAAAGAAAAATTGTAGAAATTTATAAAATGTATTATGTCAATTTGTTTCGATATAAGTTATTTACTTATATCTTAATTTTACTAATTCTTCTTTCTTCGGAATCTATCTTCTTCTTTCTTCGGAATCTATCTTCTTCTTTCTTCGGAATTTATCTTCTTTCTTCGGAATCTATTTTCTTCTTTCTTCTACAAATATTATTACGTCTTCTTCTAATTTAGTCGAAATTTTTACTTGATACTGTGTTTTCCATACTCCAGTATTTACAAACTTTATATAATAATGTATTTTTCAATTACAAATATATTATCATATACAAACTCGTTATTACAATTCATTTTTTTTTAAATGCGTCAGGGATCGACCGATGATCTCCAACGTGTGAATCGGACATGCTACTGTCTGAGCTATGGTCGTCACTATATAATAAACTATATGACAATAAAAAATATACAATAAATAAAACAAATTTATAATGAAGTAACATGGTGTAAAAACTTTCACCATATTGCTTTCTTTTTTAGGTTAAACGTTGATGTAATATTTGACATTGTTCAAAGCTACTTGGTAATTTTCAATAAGTATCATTTCTTTTGTTGATATTTTTGTATAAATGTATAAAGCAAGATTTCTAAAGGCGTCTTTGTGATGTATTCGACTCGGGATATAATATTGTGGCAACATCAAAATTGAAACTATGATTCATTCAGACTGTTAATGGGGTGGTCAATGATCTTCATGTTATTCTGATTTTTATTTTTAGTTTTAATGTTAATTTTTTTTATTAATTTTATTTGGCCTCGGTTACTCTGAGCATTTAGCCACCTACAGAATTTTTATTCTATACTTATGTTTATATCATATTCAATCCATATATATCCTATTCTATATTTTTTTAATTTTCTTATTTTCTTCAATTCTTGCTTTTTTATATAAAATTTCTAATTATATTCAACTTCTATCTTCATTCAGCAATTCAGCTATTCGAGTTCTGTAAACTGTATTTGTTCTTAATTTCTATTCAATTTCTAATTAACAAATACAATTTTATTTAATTTCAAATAAACTACACATATATTAATTTCATACACTCTAAGTCATTGACAGGATTCGATCCAAAGATCCCTGTGGTGTGAATCTAACACAGTCCAAGTGAGCTATGCTCGACTATTATAATGCTGCTTAAGACGTTTTACTGAATGTTTTTTTTTACCAACATAAGTAACAACGCAATCCTTACGGTAAGTTGTACGACTTGTGATTCCAGGTTATAAAATAAGACGCTGATCAATCATATGATAACAATAAGAGTGTGATCAATATTGATGGCACTGGAGATGGCACTGGAGATGGCACTGGAGATGGCACAAATTTGAGCAAATGATTTTATAACAACGTCATTTACGACCGTTTATTTAAAATTTAAAACATACCTGTATTGGTTGTAAATGTAGATATATACCTAAATATGATGAAAAAATATATTTCGAGTATTATATATAGCAAAAAAAGTCAAAATATGTGAGTGTTAAAATTTATAAAATAAACATCAGCATATAGTATCTCTTACATCATAAGCATTTTCTTGAATATATCAAGAATAGAGTTAGGTTTCTATCCGTAGAGACGCAATGCCCAGCGCGCCCTGTGCTGGCAATTTTACTCGGTCCGTAGCGTATATCGACCCGCGCCGTTCCGGAGCAAAAACTTGCCACCGCCGGCTGCTAGCTGCGGCCGGAAAGAAAAAAAAGAACTAGGCCAAATCACTCACAGACAAACTGCTGTTTCGGGTACTCGTACGACCAAATATATGAAATTATTAAAAGCAATATCCATTTAATGTCGTTGACAAAAAATGATACATAAATTATATACTTAATCATGGGCAAGGATGGTAATCACAAATGAAGGTAATAACGTATAAGGTATGGTTGTAAGAGAGATGTATCTGAATCATTATTAACACTCTAAAAACGACTGATTTAGGATTGTTATAGATTATTTCAAGTATTTACTATAATTTTTTTTCGGTTTTATAAAGTATTAATAATGATAACGTAATAATGTTTATGACACGTAGTTCAGATAAATCAGCCTTCTTATTTTAAAATTATTTCACATTCTACCTATTCTAGCAATATGTTTCCAAGTGAAAATAGCCCTTGCCCGGCATTGCTGCACCAATAAAAAGTCAGCCCTATTAGATTAATTCTAATAAGAAAAATCACCAAATATGGATGGGTTAACCATTGGGTTACCATCTAAAAATACGAAGTAAGGAAAAGTTTCAGCCCAACAGCTCATAGGACGTAAGGTTCTGATTGCTGTCAAAAATATAAAAAAAAATCCTACCTATTCAAAATTTATTTGCTGAGTTGTCACAAGCAACCCTGATATAGAGCAGTAGCGATATGCGATATGCATATGCATTTTTCACTTTTTCCATATATATCTTAAATATATTGCCGGAAAATTTTAATAATAATAATAATAGGCCTATTACATAAATTTCAATTATGAAGTAATCAATTATAAATGGATCAACCGTTGAGTTACGATCTAAAAATATGACATAAGGAGAGTGTTTCAGCCCAATTTATAGGAAGTAATATTCTGAATATTATATATATATATATATATATATATATATATATATATATATATATATTGTGCATATATATTGAAATATGAAGAGAAAAAAAAGCAAAATGCATTGCGCCGAAGATGTGTTTTGCGTAAGCGACTTATTCAACTTCTATTTTATAGATCTATATTATCATTACGTGGCAATCAAGCGGACCTTGGCGTCAGACAAGAAAAAAACAACGTAAACGATAAGATTAATTTAACTTTATTCAGTTGGAAAGACTTAACTATAATATTCAACAATTTTTTTTTTGTAAATATTTAAAGCAAAATAGTCAAAATCTATCTTAATTATTATAATATTATTAAGTTCCTATCAAACTTATCCTTTCTTAGTAAGTTTGAATAAATTTACTATAACTTTACATAAACTTTTGGAAAAAAAATCTTGTTTAACAGACAATTTTACTGATATTAATCATTCCATTAAAGTACAATAAAAATGTTTTACCAATACCCAAATCGTTCTGTTTCATAATATACTCAACGCTGGTTTTATGTTAGGTTCGCCAGGACAAAACATGCGTGAAGCCCAAACCTCAGCTGTTATCGTACAAGGTTAGGCGATGAAAGATGTTTTATGCAGACGGCCTTGCTTGCCGGAAGTTTTTCACTTGCCGGCTGAGTTTTTCTTGTGCCAAGAGGAAGGTAGGTCAGTTTTGTTCATAATACAGTTTCTGACCTATTTACTGATACTTATTCTTAGTAGTTAATGACAAAATATGTATACAGATATTTTAAAAAGACGATAAATATTATGCATCTTGAAAATCATTCATCTGGTGGCATATACAGATTAAACAAAGGTATTTGACTTCTAATTTTCGTTTGCGTAACTACTTATCCCAAAAATTGATATACTCTATGTATAAATTTCGTTAATTACGCGTAAATGTTAGAATATATCGAAAATTATTATTATTATTAAAATATTATTCATTTCATATTTGTTTATTTATTTTTCGGCTTTCGATAATTACAGCATTTAGCAACCTATAACATTTTTAGATTCAATACAATTCTTATGTATGTCTTATACTATTTTTTAACATCCTATTTCTCCATTTAATTTTTTTTTTAACTGTTTTTTGTTAATTCTTCTTTTTCCGTCACAACTTGTCCCTCTCATCTTCTAAACTGGCTTTTTAATTCTTAATTATAATTTTTATTCTATTTCAATTTAACATTCTTATTAACTTCCCGTAAGGTAAGTTATTGTAATGGGCCGAAAATCGGAATTGAAAATTTTTACATTTCTCGACGTATTGAAGGTTTATGAACATTTTGGCATACCTCAGAAAAATGGATGTGTGTGTGTGTATGTATGTATGTATGGATACATATTTCCAGTCACGTTTTCGGGCGCACGGATCAACCGATTTAAACGGTTCAAAAAACATTCGATTCCTATCGATAGGGAAAAGAGCTGATTAGTTTTTGGCAAAAGCAGGTCCAGCCGTTTCGGGGATACGGAGCAAAGAGTGCAGAAAATAGAAATCGACTTTTTGAGAGAACGGAGTATCCGATTTGAATGATCTAAAAAACATTCAATTAGTAATGATTGTGAGATGTGTTTATTAGTTTTTGGCAAAGGCAGGCCCAGCCATTTCGAAGATACTGAGCTAAATATTTAAAAATAGCAGTTTTTGAGAGAACTAAGCGTCCGATTTGAATGATTCAAAGAACTTTCTGCTTGTCTTAACAAAATATTGAATTTGGAAAAAAAATTTTGTTTCATTTTTTTTTTAATTTTTTGTATATCGGAAATAATTCAGATTTTATTTTTAATTCTGACTATAGTTCTAATATACTTTAAACAAATAATTTCAACTTTGCAATTCAGTGTATATAATTCTTATAAATATTAGACAATGTTACAATATTTATAATAATCTATTTGAAAACATTCAGTATTCCTCGAACATTTCGTTATGGTACGGGAAGTTCCAGCAATTTGCCTTAAGGCACGATGCCACCCACCCCACTAGTTTTAATTTCTGTTATTGCCATGGACTCGAACAGAAAATTTAGGGATGTTATTTGGGATCGCTACTGAGTGAGGTATTCCCGTATTCCCGAGCTTTTGAGCATATTTAAACTCAAGTTGTTTGATCAATTCTTTCATACAAAATTTTTGTAATTAAGAAGTACGCTGTTTTAATAATTGTAATAGAGTTACTACATAGTAAAGACATTGAATTTGGTAGCATGAGTTGCATAAGGTGATGTCAATTTGGAAAACCGCTTACCGTTGCGATAATAAACGACTTTTAATGTTATCGAATACAAACATTGATCAAATACGATAATCGAATTTTCCACTGCGCTGTAAATGAAATTTTCGTTAAATTGCAGCGACTGCAACGAGAATGCCGGCTTATCTCCGCGGTACAACGACAAAATCCATCGTTCTCAGGTATGCAATTCGCGTTTTGCACAAAATCCATTATTCTTAGCGTCTCTCAGGAAAGCTCCAGAGCATACAATATCTGACTCTATCCACCGCTAAAAGCTCACGTCGCAATTCTCTAGTTCGGTGTGTGGGCGAGCAGAGTAGGCCGCGGGGTTCAGCGCGCACGTACACCTTTGCTGACGGCCGCAGATCGGAGAGAGAGAGAGAGAACAACGGAGAGAGAGAGAACACCGCAGACGTCCGCCCAGGCGACCAATGCCGCGACTCGGCCGCCGCCGACTCGATTCGGATTGGACGATGCGCGGAAGCACGGGCGGAACCGCGCACCGGCCCGGCGGCCGAAAACCCGCGAACGGTAACGGCAACGGCAACGCAGACTGACGTAGCATTAGCTCCGCTGGCACACACGTGCGCCGCACTACGTATCCTTTACATCTGAGAGCGTACGTGTGTATGCTGTTCTATACTATGACGAGTATCACACACACAAATAAAATCACACGAGATACGATTATATGAACTTGTATATTATCGTTTATTAAATAGTATTATATAGGAGAATATATAATATATATATATATATAATATATATATATATTTATGCTGATGAGTTATTTTGATTCGAACAGTAACACAAGTAAAAAAACTAAAGCAGATGTAAAAAAGCTTTATTTAACCATACGTTTCGGTTTACGCCGAGACCGTCATTCAGTGGAACAAAGAAAATTAATTACACAAAAATACACTACACTATTACACAGTAATAAACTAAGCTATTAATAATTGGAACATTTAAAACTATATGATTTTTGACAATTTTTTTTATACATTTCAGCGTGTACAGAGCTATTGACGTCTAAATACTCACATCAATCAATCATAATACTCTAATCAATTGACAGTATTTAGACCTCAATAACTCTGTACACACTAGAATGTAAGAAAATTGTCAAAAATCATATAGTTTTAAATGTTTCAATTATAGCTTGGTTATTACTTTGTAATAGAGTAGTTTATTTTTTTTGTAATTAATTTTCACTGAATGACTGTCTCGACGAAGACCGAAAAGTATAGTTAAATAAACCATTTTTATAACAGCTTAGTTTTTTTACTTGGTATTACTGCCCGAATCAAAATATATATCAACACCAATTCACACATACTATATATATATATATATAGATATATATATATATATATATACTATAATATACTTGTATATATAGTGAACTTATAAGTACATACAGTCTTCTTTTCGAGAAAAATGTGACAAATATAAAATTACTGACCTTTGACAAGGCATCCAATTATATAGTTGAACAGCCACAGCTTCTCAAATATTAGATCGTTCATCAAACAAAGATGGGATTTGGTCATCTAGTAGCAAAATCTGTAAATAAAATTTATTTTATAATCACAATCCTAGTAGGTACTATTTAAAATTAACACGTTAATCGCCACGATAATATCAGAATAAATTTCACATGGAACATGGTAACTTTAATATAATTTAGTTGAAAATGTATCAAGATAGTTTTAAGTTTTGGAGATTATTTGTGTTCCAAACTTCTTGGAAAAGCACTATTTTTTTGTCTAACATATATGATTGACATTGCCCTACATTAAAACTTATTTTCTCCTTTTACCAAATTGCATATGTCAGATATATATGTCTGACATGGCTCATGTTGGACCACTATCAGACACATGACTGACATGACAATTAATTTA
>NW_020538040.1:145273551-145290180 GCF_003426905.1 Ctenocephalides felis
TTGTAGTGATTGACATGTATAGTTATTAGTTACATATTTAATAACGTTGAACTCATTACAATTATTTAAAGCCAACGATGATTTTTGCTTGAATTTATTAAATTTATCTTAACGGGTATCGGTGGTACCTACTGGTAAACCACATGGGGATTGTTAATGTCAGATTGTTACATATACGCAAAACTTATTTTTTATTTATACAATTCTAACTTTCAGGTATTTTCAACTTATAAACGTTTATATAATATTTCTTATCTTATTTGTACAATTTCTTCATTCATATTTAAGTTACAATCTGTCTTATAATTAAGAGATTTAATAATTAATCTAAGACTTAACCTAGGTATAATGGTTTTAGAAAACTACCCATTGGTACGTTTTCTAATTTATGAAAATATGTACTAAATTTGATGATAATGAAAATAAACTGCTAATTTATAATAGCATAAAGTATAAATAAAAATAATAATAATATTAATTATAAAATAATAATAATAGTAAACAATAATTCAAGAGATAACAAATAAAAGTATAACTAAGGTATGATACTATAACTAAAATATTGTTAAATATATATTAATCGTAAGTTAACTCTAATTATTTGTACATGTTGTTCTAACAATATTTTTATAATTACGTTTTTTTTTCATTTTTTATCTTTAGCGTGTAGAATGAACTCGCTCGTAGATAACAACTGGACCTGAATCAGAGGTCCCGGGTTCGATTCCACTTCGAGCAGCCTATTGTCAAGTAGTAGTGACAACAATTTTCACTTGCAAATATAGATAGAAATATGTTTCCAAGTGAAAATAGTCCTCACTGCACCAACAAAAATATTCGCCCTATTGCTGAAATTGTAATAATAATATCTTACAGAGCTGGGAAACAGCTGTCCCATGTTTGGGTTGCTATCTAGTATTTAATCAAATTAGCACAACAGCTTATAGGACTACTAAATTCTGATTGCTATTCAAATATTATAAAATAGGGTTATTTAACAGACTATTGTTAAATTACTAGACTTCTTTTGTTTTGCTATATAATTTACAACTGTCCTCAGTACGCATTTAGCAGATATAGTAAAGAAATACAATAAACTATCTGTATAACTTGTACTTTAGATAAAATCACAATTTAATGAGTTTCTATAGATAAAAAATAACTTATAATACAAAATTAATGCTGTATACGTAGAATAGTTTTAGTGGATGTGTTAATAACTTTTCGTATGGTAAGTAGAGTAATCGTCCAAAAAACAAAGATAAAATTCTTTGCATATCTTTGCGTTTCAAGAGCTTCTGAATATTTTAGCATACTTTAGAAAAAATTGATATATATGTAGGTGTGTGTGTAGTGTGTGCGTATGTACGGATACAATTTCTTATCCACGTTTTCGGGAGCACCGCTCAACCGATTTGAATGATTGAAAATACATTCAACTCCTATTGATTAGACGTGCTGGTTAATTTTTGGCAAAGCAGGTTCACCAATGTGGGAGGTACAGGGCAAAAAGTGCTAAAAATTACATTTAAGATAATGGATCCGGTTTGAATTATTTGCTTGTGTTGGATGTCTAAAGAAACGATTAGTTTTTGTAGAATCCAAATATTTGTATCAAAATTAAAAAAAAACTAGTTGAAAGTGGCATTTTGCCTTAAGACAAGTTGCATGAACTTTCTGAAATATGTATTAAATGACTTAATTGACCAAAGTTGAGATCTAGATATTTAGATAAAATTTTCAACGGCACGATTACATGTATCATGTACGTAGTCCTTTATATTATTTAATGATTATTAATTAATGGTAACATTTTTTACACAGCTAGAGTAGCTTTATAGATTGCTCATTTACTATTCTACTACTTCTAAAGTCATTTCTAATTTCTAATGGCTGGGCCGGTTTTCTCGCAACTCGCGACTTTTTATAGAATTTATTCGAATGACTTTTAAATTTGTGAAATTCAAATATTGACCCATCACATCACAGCGCCTTTTGTCACAAATTTTGTCGGTTGTTCACTGTTTTCATCAAACTCGTTCAAAACTGAATTTTAATTTTTTTATATACAATATTTTTGAACTCCTTTATTTTTTGTACTACTGTATTGACTTTAATATTTAGGTACTTTTATCAAATATTATTATATTATTTTTTACTTACTTCTTTCATAAATTTTATTACAATGTTTTGTCATATGTATGACATACTAGTTTACCATGTAAAGAATTCACAATTACAAGATTTTAAGCATAGTACCATTTATTTATTTAACCCCTTCGCTTACAAAGACGTCTCAGAGGCGTCCAAAGGTTATCGGCCCAAACACAAATATGACGCCTCAGAGTCGTCGCAATGTTATCGGCCCAAACGCGAATAGGACGCCTTAGAGTCGTCGTAAGTCTACCGGACGAAACATAAATAAAACTTGGTGAAGCATATAAATACATACATCGTTTGTAAAAAGTTTAAAAACTAGTAGTGCATGGCATTGTGCCTTGAGGCAAATTGCTGGAACTTCCCGTACCTTAATGACATATTCGAGAAATATAAATTTTCTCAAATAGATTGTTATAAATACTGTAACATATTATTCTTATGAGGACAAAATATAACAGCATCTGTATAGAAAAAAAATATTTTTTGTAAATTACAAAAAGCAATTGTTTCGTCAACACAAGCAAAAAGTATTTTGAATGATTCAAATCGGATGCTTAATTCTCTCAAAAACTTGATTTCTATTTTTTGCACTCTTCGCTCCGTATCTCCGAAACTGCTGGACCTTCCTTCGCCAAGAACTAATCAGCACATCTCCCTATCAATAGAAATCAAATGTTTTTTGAACCATTCAAATCGGTTCATTCGTGCGCTCGAAAACGTGGACGAAAAATTCTATCGATGCATATATACACAAACACAAACACACACATCCATTTTTTTCTGAGGTATGCCAAAATGTTCAGAAACCTTCAAAACGTGAAGAAATGTAAAAATTTAGCCATCGGAAATGCAAAAAATAAAAAGATTATTAATCTACAATGATGTCGCAATCGCCCGAACTAGCAATGAGTAAAAAAAATTTTTTTTCACAAAATGGCGACTGTTTGAAAAAAGTGTTTTCTTTTACTGTTTTTTTTTTTGAGTTTTTAAAAATAGTAAAAATTGGAATTTGGGGATAATCTTAGTTTGGGCTTTAGATAGGTCTGTAAACAAGACTCTCTGAACATTTCAAGTGAATCGGTCGATTAAAACTCGAGAAATCGTGTCGACAGTACTGAAAAAGTCTGTTCTGGGTAAAACGCATTTAAAGATTTGCGTGAAGCCAAGCCAGTATGGAGACCGAGTCAGTAAAATGCCTATATTTCCGAGAATAATTCAAATTTTCAAAAACCTTCTCGGACCCATATTCTTAGATAGTTAAACTTTGAAAATATGAAATAAAAAAAAATCGATTTTTTTTTAATTTCTACACTAGAATACCCCCTTAAACAGACTGAGCTACCGAGATATAGTATAAGCGTATGTATTGAAATATTCTAATCGGATTTTTGCACTTTTTACTCCATTATTTCGAAATGATTGGTCTTGCCTTTGCCAAAAACATATCAGCACGCCTCTCAGTCAACCAATCGGAAGTTTGAATGAATCATTCAAATAGGTTGATCACGAAATCGTGAACACAAAATTCAGGAAGTTTTGAAAAGTAAATATTTTTTTTTCTTATCTATTTATTATTTTGTCAATCAAGACTTAAAAAGTCTTACAATACAAAATTGCTTTCTTAGGTAATAAAGAGAACAGTAAAATAAAGTAAACAATATACATGATAAGTAATAATAATTAAGAAACTATTTAATAATTGGAAAGCAGGATTAAAAATAAATTCCCATGCGCTAGGCAACATGGGATATGACCAAAATTGATTGTTTTGGCATACCCTAAAAGAAAATTCAATTAATTAGAATTAACTGCTTAATTTTAGTGCATAAATATTTGAAAAGTAGGATAAAAAATGTAGGCCCATGCGGGGAATCGAACCCCGGTCTCCTGGCTGAGAACCAGGTATCCTAACCACTAGACAACATGGGATATGACAAAACCAAATTGTTTTGGCATACCCTAGAAGAAAATTCAATTAATTAGAATCAACTGTTTAATTTTAGTGAATTAAGTGGAATTTAGTAAGTGGAATTTAGTGGAATTCTGTCTTAAGGCAATTAGGGCATCGTGCCTTAAGGCAAATTGCTGGAACATCCCGTACCGCAATTCAAAATTCGAGTAATTAAAAATAATGATTTGAAACTTTTAATAGAATTTCGAACCATATTAAATCATTCTATCTTAAATCATTTATTTTCAAATATTTTGGAAATTCTGAACTTTTTTTTAAAGCAATCTTACTGTTTTAACTGCATAAAGACGAAATATCAAAGCGCATAAGCGCCGCGTCGCAGTCTAACGCGTAAATATTGGTACGGAACCCATAAAAATGTAAAATAAATTATACTTATTGTTAAAATCTCTATAAAATATCTGATAATTTGATGTTCATATGTCCAATGATCATTTTTAACCGCCGAATGGCATTTTTTTTAACTTCCCGTAGGGCAAGTTATAGTAATCGCCAAAAAATCGAAAATGAAAATTTTCATATATCTTTACGTTTCAGAGGTTTCTGAACATTTTGGCATACCTTAGAAAAAATGGATGTATGTGTGTGTGTGTGTGTGTGTGTGTGTGTATGTATGTATGTATGTATATGTATGTACGTGTGTGTATGTATGTGCGGATACAAATTTTCGTCGACGATTTCGGGAACACGGATCAACCGATTTGAATAATTCAAAAAGCATTCGATTCGTATTGATAAGGAAACGTGCTGATTAGTTTTTGGCGAAGACAGGTCCAGCCGTTCCAAAGATACGGGACAAAAAGTGCCGAAAACGGTAACTCAGTTTTTAAGAGAACGGAGCGTCCGATTTTAATAATTCAGAAAACATTTGACTTGTATTGACAAGATGAAGAATTGATCAAATTTTCATGAGGGCAGGTCTAGCGGTTTCGGAGATCTAACGAAAAAACTAAAAAAATGCTATTTGGCGGTCAAAAATGCTCATTAGACATATGCACATCAAATTATCAGATATTTTATAGAGATTTTAACAATAAGTATAAATTTTGTTTGCATTCCTATGGGTTCCGTACCAATGTTTATTCGTTAGACGGCGACGCGACGCTTACGCGCTTTGACATTTTGTCTCTATGCAGTTAAAGCAGTACGATTGCTTTGAGAAGAAGTTCAGATCTTCCAAAATATGCCAAAATAAAGAAAACATTATTTTTTCCAAAAAAAATTAAAAAAAAAAAAAAAAAGTTCAAATTTTTTTTTTGAAAAAAAATTTTTTTTCAGAAAAAGTAATTTTTTGTCCAATTTATAGTTTCTCAAAAATCTTATTTCTTCGAAGTAAATTTTTTTAAAATGTCAATCGTTTTTTACAAAAATAATAAATTTTGGTACGGGAAGTTCCAGCAATTTGCCTTAAGGCACGATGCCTTAATTGCCTTAAGACAGTATTCCACTTACAGCTAGTTTACTTTTTTCATTAGACCTCCGAGACCGCTAGATCTGCCTTCATGAAAATTTAACCAATTCATCTTCTCAATACAAGTAAAATGTTTTTTGAATTATTTAAATCGGACGCTCCGTTCTCTTAAAAACTGAGGTACCGTTTTTGGCACTTTTTCCCCCGTATCTTTGGAACGGCTGGACCTGTCTCCGCCAAAAACTAATCAGCACGTTTTTTTATCAATACGAATCGAAAGTTTTTTGAATTATTCAAATCGGTTGATCGGTGTTTCCGAAATCGTCGACGAAAATTTGTATCCGCACACACATACATACACGCACACACACACACATACATCCATTTTTTCTAAGGTATGTCAAAATGTTCAGAAACCTTTGAAACGTCGAGAAATGCAAAAAAATTCATTTTTGATTTTTTTGCGATTACTATAACTTTCCCTACGGAAAGTTAAAAATACACATTTAAATGTCTTCAAGAAAAAATTAGTGATAATTACATAGCAGTGATGACTTTGCTACCAGTAGTACTGACAGTGGTAGTGATATACTTTTCGCACAAATATATAAATTTATAATTATATGTATAAATTTATATATTTGTAATAATCAATTTTCAGTTTTATTTAAGAATCAATGTAATTATCAAATATCTTGCCAAGTTAATTGTACCGAGCACGTGTACGAGTATATACAAACTATAGGAATTTTATGATTTGTACAGTTTCGAACGCCGAGCAAAGTTGTTTATGCCACTGCGACCTTACAAGAAGGGGTTAATGTAATTTTCCGTATCAATATGCAAGCAGTATTGTAAAAATATTTGAATTTAACCTTATTAGAGCTTAACTCTATGAAGTCTTCAAACTACTTATCGGTATTCCAAACGTTTTTGCTACTTTAGTTCATTTACTATTATGAACATACTATACCCTGCGCTATAATTTATATTGATATTATGTTATCACTATGTACACAAATAAACTTAGGAGGCAAGAAACCTATATGTTATCATTTGTAACTATTTCAAATATTTAATTATACCATGTACGTTTTCTTTGTCGATTATTAAACATATGTAGTAACATAAATCATTACATGGAATGGATAAATGAAGATGAAGAATAGGAATATGTTATTTATGATTTAGTAAGTTTTGATCTAACTCGCGAAATATATTAATAAATCTGAAGCAAATAATAATCATTTATAGCAAGAGAGGAAGAAAACGTGGAAAACTTATAACTTATACTGAAAGTATTCACGATGGTAATGATAATATCTAATAATTATATCCAACCTAGTAAATAAATATTTGAATTAATTGATTGTAATATATTTCTTCGATATTTATTAAGGGGGTCTAAAATTACAAAACGATTTTTTTTATTTTAAATTTTTAAATATTAACAATTCAAGAATAGTTGAATCGTGCTTACAAGAGACGTTTTCAAAATTCAAATTATTTTTCTAGATTTAAGTGTTTGACCTCGCATTTTTATTGAAATTGGCTTTTGATACAAACCCACGATTTCTCAACTTGTATTGCATCAATTTTTTGCAAATCTTTTTTACAAACTCTTTTTCAGTATGAACTATGCTTTTTCCGAAATTACAATTCTTATTATTTAAAAAGAAAATCAAGTATATCAAAAATAGTGTTAAAAATATTTTTTCACAGTCGCTATCAAACTCAAAAATATATTAAGTTGTCCGTAGTTCATTGCATGTGAAAATTTTATGGTCTTATAATTTAAAAAGCAATTTTTAAGTTACATCATAATAAGCTTTTCATATGCATTGATGTGTTGACCGTTCGCTTATTTGAATTGTGGAATTAATAATTTCTATATGCATCTAGAGACTTTATGACAAATGCAAACTCCTTATTTGTTTGAAATTTAAAAGAAATTAATTTCTCTGATTATATTTGAAATGGCAAATGATACTTAATACTAATTAATTATTAATATAATAGTGTTTTTAGTAACAAATTTTAAAATTATATATTTATGGAGTTTATGGACTCTATTATTGTATTATGGTTATTAATTTCAAATGTTATATACATAATTTAATCACATATGTGCATGTAAATTTATATGTATAAACATATATTTTATAGTAAGATTAGTAAAAAATACAAAGCATAACGAAACAATAATTCCAATAACACAAGGTATGGTACAAAAATATAATGAACAAAATACATAATTGAAGAAAATATCAATACGTATCCATATCGTGTATATACCTTCCATATATTTTGTAATGATGTTATGGAAGTTTTTTTTTGTTAATCATTTTATTTTAACAGCGATCACATCTCAAGAATTCTATAATTTATTGTCATAAATCACTACCTATGTAGCTTTATTATAGATTGCAACCAAACAGTATTCCCAACATTTTGTTATCAATTTGATTATCACAATACAGTAATAGTGACGACTTATTAATGCAGTAATACCTAAAAATCTACAATTTCAAGTAAAAGCTGATGTTACTACTGCTCGACATCAGGCTCTGACCCAAACTTCAATCAAAGTCCTTGATTCGGTCTAACCATTTACCTATAACTGCCGAGCTCATAAAAGTCTACAAGCCAAAAAATTGAAAAATTATTCATGTAAACATATTTATATATTCCCAATCGTGCAAATTAGATCACAAGATTGACTTGCCGTTGTAAAATATGTCTGATGTACTAATTGCCGTCTATCTTAACGGTGACGCGTTGAAATAAAAATTGTGATTAACAAGTTATAATAGCACTATTTAAATATCTCATTACTGGCACTATTGCGATGGGATATTAGCGTTTAATAGATGGACCGATTTATATACTTCATCTATTAAAACTGTTGCTAAAGCTTGCCGAAGCGAATTTATTGCTTCATGTATATTCACACACAGACTATTGAAGTCTATTAAAGTCATCTAGTAAATTTTATTAGAAGAATATAAATAAATTTCATAGTTATTTGGGACTAGTGCTTAGTACAAAAATTTGTATCCGCACACACACACACTTCCATTTTTTCTAAAATAAGCCAAAATGAAGGAAATAAGAAGGTTTGAAGCGTAAAGATGATAAAAAGAATATTTTTGATTTTTTTACGATTACCTTAACTTACCCCACGTGAAGTGGGGTACTCAGTTGGTAAAGTGGGAACAAACTCTTTATTGCCCAAATGGGAAAATTTTCTCAAGTTCCAGAGTGTTCAAGTCGCTGAAATCCACTATCTCGAATGTTTGGAATAAATTTTTATTTGACGTCCGTGTTCTCTGGATAAACGCCGTGCCGTTCGTTCCGAACTGCATCAAGAGTTTATAATTACCGGTTTCTTATTATGAGTTTGTGCGTAAACACATGATTACGTCCATGTACGTTTATGTGCAATTTTCTTAGATGAGGGAAGCGAACTCAATATACTTTCGCAATTCTGTCGAATTGTATGCAATCAGATAACTATCCCGTCATCTAGCTCATGGGTAACGATTTTATAATAAGTATATTTGGTTTTCATATGCGGCGGTAACAATTAGTTTTGCTCAGATTTCCATGATGTCGAAAGCAGTTTTAATGCTTGTTTTTTATTGTAATGGCTTGTAGACTAAAAGTTGTAGCCTGTCATCAACGCGCATAACATAATACCAAAATAGTAAATAACAGGTATTTTAATATGTAATTATTAACAAATACTAGGTATATATATAGTAAAATAAATTTTATTATTTAAGTCATTTAAAAATATGTATTTTGATCTGTGAAGTGTCAAAATATAAAAGACGATAGTGACGTCAACGGATGAACGAGCGTTGCCTAAGAACCGTCGACTGCTCTCTTCGAATATACGAACCATAAAATTTTGTCTATTTGAAATTTAGGTTGCTTATTTAATTGTGATTTTTACCCCAGGAAGTCCGTACCAAACTGCGTGTTTAAATATTTTTTGTTTTTTTAGTTGTATGTCGATCGATTCTTCTACAAAATCATTTTTTTACGTATTATTTGGTGGATAACAAAATTATATCCAAATGCTTCATTCATTATATTTTTCTGGTATCGAGTTCAAGTTATATGTTTTAGACAGTAATGTTTTCTTTTGAGGTAGTGGTATAGATAATTTTCTTTTGAAACCCTTGATAATAATTTAACTTTTTGGTGCTGCATTACATATATTACCTTTTAGCATTTACAATAGTTTGAAGAACAATGTTTTAGCTATGTATCTACCAAATAGTGACACGTTATATCATTTAAATATTGTAATAATAATAATAATTCTTGTTTTTTGTTTTTTGAAATAACTAAGTCAGAATAAAACGTTAAAACTCGTTGTCTCACTTCATCCAAAAATATATTGTGCCAAACAGCCAGATTATTTTAACGGATTAATTCTAGTAAGTCGTCTAGTTACTAACAAACTCAAATTTAAGTAATTTTTTATTTCATTTACTTTTACTTCTTTTATATTTTGTTGTTTTAACATAAATATGCATCAATTTATATAAAATGTTCAACTGTTGATTCAATGATATATTTAACGTAGGGGCTTAGGGTAAATTATAGTACATAATTGCAAAAAAATCGAAAATAAAATGTTTATATATCTTTGTTACAAAAGTTTCTGAACATTTTGGCCACCTTAGAAAAAATTGATGTATGTGTGTGCGTGTGTGCGGATAAAAGCTTTTCTCGACGATTTTGAGAATGCGGATCAATCGATTTGAATGATTTAAAAAATATGTAATTTCTATTGATAAGAAGGAGTGCCGATTAATTTTTGGAAAAGCAAGTCCAATGGTTTTGGAGATCAAGTAAAATCGTAAAACATAAATGCCATTTGGGTATCAAAAATTACCATTAGATACATTCACATCAAATTATGAGATATTTTATAGAGATTTTAATAAGTTTAAATTTTGTTTACATTTCTATGGGTTCCGTACTAAAGGTTATCCGTTAGACTGCGACGCGGCGCTTACGTGCTTCGATGTTTTTTCTCCAAAACAGCCACGCAGCACTTTGAATTGCTTTGAAAAGAGGTTCAAAATTTAAAAAAAATTCAAAATATAAAAAAATCTAATTTTTCAAAAAGTCATCTTTTTCAAAAATCTCATTTTGTCCAAGATTTGAAAAAAATTTAAATCTTATTTAAAAATTTTCGGTACGGAAAGTTCCAGCAATTTCGATTCAATGCTTATTCACCACTAGTTTCAAAATTATGTATCATCTTTCTTGTCAATGTGTTCACCACGATTGCGTACAAGTAGACTGTATCGTCTCCCACGTGCTGAAAGATTATTCGCACCGCGACGAATTGTAAATCTCCGCGATATCAGTCAAACTCCGCGCTACCTGTGGGAGGACGAAAAACAGGCGGGCTGACATTATCGACGAACGGCAGAAGGATATACTGTGAAGTCGAATAGTTACTACATATATGTATCATACATCATATCATACATAATATCATATATACAAATCATGATCAACTAAATCATTTTCAGATTTCTTTCTTCACTGTTTAAAAATATAAGTTTCTGTTCTGAAACTTGACAACACGCCAGTCAGTCATGACTTACAAAAAACTAGTATTTTATTAAGCAATCTTTTGAATAGACTGTGCGAATTAACATATGAAAATGTGTTGAAATAGTTTGTTAAACAAGTTCATATAATTTGCAAAAAAGATGGTTTGCAACAACTTATTTAAAGAACAAAAGATAATGAAGCGTTATTATCACAAGATGAGAGAATTTTAGACCCGAAATCTTATTTTAATGTTTACTATTGCTGTTTGGATATATTAATTTCACAAACCAAACAAAGATTTCAAAACCTTTGCGACGTAAGTAGTAACATTTGTCTTTTTGAAATCGAGAATTAATTAACGTGTTCGGAAAACTGTCGACTGAATTACTGCAAAGAAATATTGTAAAATATCTCATGTGATCATGACCAACTGATAGTTTTAGAAATAGGTTTGAATACAGAAATCTAAGAAATTTATTTCATTAAGTTACAATGATGGGTGCATTAGGCTTGCATCCAGTTTCCCAACGAAATAACAGTATGCATTTTTTCTTGGCCCTTAATTACAATTTATAGTTAAAATCGTAACTGATAAAAAAAATTAAAATTTAAACTAATAAAAATTACATAAATACTTTAGGACATAAATGTCTACCAGATCTGTATGTTCCTAGAGACAGAAACTTTATAAAATTTAAAAATCAGTAAATAAGTCAGTTTTTCAAAAAAAGGTAAGGAGAGTGAAAATATCTGGAATCATTTAGAAAATTAGAGAAAATTTGATAGATAAATAATTAGAATGACAAATAAATATTCTTTTAATACTATGTATGTATTTCTATATTTTGTGGAAAAAAAATTCTTTTTGAGGGGGCCCCCAAACAAATTTTGATACCGGACACCGCCAAAGCACGCTACGCCTCTGATAGCAACATTGCTTTTTATTTTCAAAATATCTAGCAGCAGTAACTATCTCATTACCAACAATAAATTTGATTCGAAAAGTATTTTGTGACGGTACTGTAATTATTTATTAATTTCCCGTTGTATTAAAAAATAATAAAAAATAATTTTTCTTATATATCTTTACTTCCAGAGGTTTCTGAACATTCTGAACAGCATACCTTAGAAGAACTGGATGTAAGTGTGTGTTAAGATACAATCATTTGTTGACAGTTTCGGGAACACGGTTCAACCGGCTTGAATGATTCAAAAAATATGAGAAATATTTTTTAACAAGACTGATTCAGTCGTTTCGAAGTTACTAGACAAAACGTACCAAATATGGTAATTTAGTCTTTATACGGCTGATCTCAATAATTCAAAAACTATTGTACTTCTATTGACAAAATGCACAACTAATTAAATTTTTGGGTAAGGAGGTCTAGCGGTTTCGGAGATCTAGTAGAAAAGTAATAAAAATGCCAATTGGCGATCAAAAATGATCGTTACACACATAACAATCACACACACACATGCATCTATTTTTTCTAAGGTATGTCAAAATTTTTAGAAACCTTTAAAACGTAAAAGATATAAGAATTTTAGTTCCCTATTTTTTGCGATTGCTGTAACTTTACCCTACGGGAAGTTAAAAAGTTCAAAATTTTCGAAATATAAAAACATAATTTTTTCAAAAATTTCAATTTTTTTAAAAGTCAAATTCTTTCAAAGTTGTAAATAGAATTTGAATCTTTTTTAAAAAAAACTAATTTTTAGTACAAAAAGTTCCAACAATTTGCCCTAAAGCACGAAGCCATATACCACTATAATTATTACAACTGCTTTGCAAAATTTCTAACATTGCTATTCAATGAAAATATGCACCGCGTAGTCGAAGATCTGTTGATTCAAAGTAGCTTCAACAAACACATAAGATAGATGAGAAGATTAATTAATTTCAGCTGTAGATGACTATTCATTAGTAATGTAATTTGAAATAAAGGTAATTAGAAATCAATATTAATTCAATTGAATCGCAAATTTGCTGTGATTGAAAACAGAAATTAAATAAAACTGTTTTTAGAAATAAAAAAAGGTATAGATAACAAAAATATTATTGACAAATATGATAAAGGATTATGGACGAATATGGATATTTATAAAATGAACGTAACCTTTATTTTAATATGCAGTAGTATACTTAATAAAACATCTTTCATAAAGAACTAAAAAAAAACTCAAAAAAATCTTAATTACAAATTTTGATAATGATCATGTAAGTTGTACTTACACCTGGCAAAGGCGAGGCAAATCGAACATGAGTATAAATTGTTCACTTTGCTGATTATTTTTTCAGTGCAGTATTCACAAGTTGCAAGTCGAATTTAAAATTACTTAATATGAAAATTTCACCTGCATTACTGTAAACATGGAACGCAATTTTTTTTAAATTTGGTGTGGAGGAATTGCGTGGAGGAATTTAAAAAAATAAGCATCAATCATTTACCTATATAACAGGTGTTGGTTTGTATTGTAACGGATTTTGTTGTCTACGAACTTTTTTTTAAAAAAACAATTTTTATTAAAAAATGTAAGATTGTTTCAGCGACTATTATATTACCAAGCATCTCCAGTATAGATCTGGGGCTTAAGCTAAAGTTTTTTGTCGTAATGAAATGAAATTATCAAAAATCATGTTTTTGGGTTTTATTTTATACTCTAAATTTTTCAATAATAAAATTGTTAAGTATTTTACCATTATGCAAACCTGATGCTAACTTTTGATGGAAGTTTCCAATACACTTTTAAAAATTTGTTCAACAAAAAGTCTTAATTTTTTAAAATGTCTGACAATTTTGTAATTATTGTTACTGTATTTCTAGAAAAGTTTAAATAAACAAAATGAAAAAGTTTTCCACAATAACTGAAAAATGGTTATAATTTCACCAAGGCTCTAGGTTGCACTTAAAAGCTCATAATTTCCAAACAACGTGAGATAATAGTTTTTTTTTTTTGATTTTTTCAGGATAGTTCAGCTCAATGCTGTCACACACACACACACACACACATATATATATATATATATATATATATATAATAATAATACTTGTATATATACATGCATTAAAATGTATATGAAGATGAAACATTTATATGCAATACATTGTTTTAGTTGACATGGACCTGCACCGAACTGTATTTACTTCATGACATAATACAGAAAAAAAATCAACCGTTGATTTCCAGAAATGGAAATAAGAATTAAGCGCGACGGCACAAGTAATACGATTCGAAGAATTCATCATTCGCAAAAATCTGCAGCGAACCGAATGATCCGGCATAAAAAATCATCTGAAATTGTAGTACATCTTGATTTTGAGTAATGTACGCAGCTGCACGCCGTCGAATGCGCTCGACGATTTTGTTTTTTCTACATATAGTTCGGCTCCACAATTGCTCATTTCGTTCATTATGCAGACTGACTTCTTCGCAATTTCATCGTGAAACGTTATTAGCGTTGACGACGGGTCGCTTATTAAATTAAAATCCAATATGTAACAATGCGTTGCTGAGATCTTCATGATAATGTAAAGTGTAAAATTTAAAGGTACACTTCTAATATAGTCTCATGTATGGGTGTTACTAATATGCATACGTCTGTATATAAACTCGATTTTTTTATTGAAAAAATATCAAGTACTAATTTTACAATCCTGATTAAATGAGCCAACGTTCGACACTATCAACTAATTTTGAAAATGATTTATTTATAGTTTAACAAAAAGACTTACTTTTTGAAAACTTGAAGTAATTGTCATTATTTTTGACGGTGGTTGTAGGAACGTTATTCACGTTTGCGGTTGCAAAGTTTATCATCTTTATCATTAAATTATTTTTATTATTTTTCAATTTATTATAAATTCATCATCCTTATCATTAAATGAACAAGATTAATAAAAATTAACAACAATAACCGAAAAATGGTTATCGTTTGACCAAAGCTCAAAGTTGTACTTAAAACACGGTATAAATATTTTTTATAAAATTTTCTTAATAGTTACAATACTATCAACTTGGTTTGTCTTGACGTTGAGTTTCGGAACACCGTGTAAATATATATATATATATTATATATATATATATATATATATAATAGGGTGGTCCTCTTAATATGGACATTTTCGAATTTCCTTGCTCCCAATGACTCAAATGATTCCAAATTGATAAAAAACAATTCTCTGAAAGTTTCAGCTCTTAATATTAACTTTTAGATCGCAATTCAATAAAACTTCGTATAGAAATAGCATGGAAAAAATTTTGAAAATTAAAAAAAAATAGGACTAACTTAGCGACAAATGAATTAAAAGTGAAAATTCGTGTCATTTTTTATTGAAAATTTGACGCTCTGCAAAATTTTTGAAAAATTTTTCATGCTATCTCTGTACAAATTTTTGATTGAATTGCGCTCTATCTAAAAGACAATATTAAGAGCTAAAGTTTTCAGAGAATTGTTTTTTATCAATTTGGAACCATTTGAGCCCTTAAAAGCAAGGAAATTTGAAAATGTCCATATTAAGGACCACCCTATATATATATATATATATATATATATATATATATATATATTAGCGATATATGTGTTAAACAAGTTAATCGTCAAGTGAGTCGTCATGTGTCTGATAGTGGTCCTACATGAGCCATGTCAGACATACATATCTGACATATGCATTGGTAAAAGAATAAAAGTATTATTGCAGGGCAATGTCAATCAGTAATTTTGGAAAAAAAATTCTTCAGTACTTTAAGTTTCCATGACACATTTTTTACTAAATTATCTATTAAAGTTACCATGTCCCATATGAAATTTGTTATGATATTATGCTAGCGATTAACGTGTTAATTTTAAATCGTACCTACTATGATTGTGATTAAAAATTAAATTTTATTTTCAGATTTTGCTACTAGATGACCAAATTCTATCATTGTTTGATGAACGACCTAATATTTGAGAAGCTGTAGCTGTTCAACTATATAGTTGGATGCCTTGTCAAAGGTCAGTAATTTTTATATAATGTCACATTATTCTCGAAAAAAGACTGAACTTACAATATATATATATATATATATATATAGATATATATATATATATATATATATATTGAACTATGTGAATTTTGTGTTGATATATATTTTGATGAGTTATAAAAAAGCTTTATTTGACCTTACGTTTCGGTCTTCGTCGAGACCGTCATTCAGTGGAACAAAAAAAATACACTACACTATTATACAGTAAAAAAAACAAGATATTAATAATTGGAACATTTAAAACTATATGATTTTTGACTATTTTTTCTTACATTTCAGTGTGTATTGAGGTATAAATACTTTCAATTGATTAGAGTATTATGATTGATTGATTTGAATATTTATTTGAATATTTCACGTATTTAGCTCTGTACACGCTAAAATGTATAGAAAATTGTCAAAAATCATATAGTTTTAAATGTTCCAATTATTAATAGCTTGGTTTATTACTGTGTGATAGTGCAGTGTATTTTTT
>NW_020538040.1:145291180-145430955 GCF_003426905.1 Ctenocephalides felis
TACAACTGAAAAAAAAACAAAAAAATACTAAAAACACGTAGTTTCGTACGGACTTCCTGGAGTAAAAATCATAAAGAAAGAGCAACCGAAATTTCGAATAGTTAAAATTTTATGGTTCGTATATTCGAAGAGAGTAGTCGACGGTTCTTAGGCAACGCTCGTTCATCCGTTGACGTCACTATCGTCTTTTATATTTTGACACTTCACAGATCAAAATACATACTTTTTAAACGACTTTTACATAATAAAATTTATTTTACTATATATAGCTATTATTTGTTAATAATTACATATTGAAATACCTGTTATTTACTATTTTGGTATTATGTTTGCGCGTTGATGACTGACTAGAACTTGTAGTCTACAAGCCATTACAATAAAAAACGAGCATTAAAACCGCTTTCGACATCATGGAAATCTGAGCAAAACTAATTGTTACCGCCGCATATGAAAACCAAATATACTTATTATAAATCGTTACCCATGAGCTAGATGACGGGATAGTTATCTGATTGCATACAATTCGACAGAATTGCGAAAGTATATTGAGTTCGCTTCCCTCATCTAAGAAAATTGCACATAAACGTACATGGACGTAATCATGTGTTTACGCACAAACTCATAATAAGAAACCGGTAATTATAAATTCTTGATGCAGTTCGGAACGAACGGCACGGCATTTATCCAGAGAACACGGACGTCAAAAAAAATTTATTTCAACCATTCGAGATAGTGGATTTCAGCGACTTGAAGACACTGGGACTTGAGAAAATTTTCCCATTTGGGGAATAAAGAGTTTACTCCCACTTTACCAATCGAGTACCCCACTCCACGTGGTGTAAGTTAAGGTAATCGTGAAAAATCAAAAATATTTTTTTTATCATCTTTACGCATCAAACCTTCTTAACATTTTGGTTTATTTTAGAAAAAATGGAAGTGTGTGTGTGTGCGGATACAAATTTTTGTACTAAGCACTAGGCCCAAATAACTATAAAATTTATTTATATTCATCTAATAAAATTTATTAAATGACTTTAATAGACTTCAATGGCCTGTGTGTGAATATACATGAAGCAATAAATTTGCTTCGACAAGCTTTAGCAACAGTTTTAATAGATGATTTAATATATAAATCGGTTGATCTATTAAACGCTAATATCCCATCGCAATAGTGCCAGTAATGAGATATTTAAATAGTGCTATTATAACTTGTTAATCACAATTTTTATTTCAACGCATCACCGTTAAGATAGATGGCAATTAGTACGTCAGATATATTTTACAACGGCAAGTCAATTGTGATCTAATTTTCACGATTGGGAATATATAAATAATATGTTTACATGAATATTTTTCAATTTTTTGGTTTGTAGACTTTTATGGGCTCGGCAGTTATAGGTAAATGGTTAGACCGAATCAAGGACTTTGATTGAAGTTTGGGTCAGAGCCTGATGTCGAGCAGTAGTAACATCAGCTTTTACTTGAAATTGTAGATTTTTAGGTATTACTGCATTAATAAGTCGTCACTATTACTGTATTGTGATAATCAAATTGATAACAAAATGTTGGGAATACTGTTTGGTTGCAATCTATAATAAAGCTACATAGGTAGTGATTTATGACAATAAATTATAGAATTCTTGAGATGTGATCGCTGTTAAAATAAAATGATTAACAAAAAAAAACTTCCATAACATCATTACAAAATATATGGAAGGTATATATATATACACGATATGGATAAGTATTGATATTTTCTTCAATTATATTTTGTTCATTATATTTTTGTACCATACCTTGTGTTATTGGAATTATTGTTTCGTTATGCTTTGTATTTTTTACTAATCTTACTATAAAATATATGTTTATACATATAAATTTACATGCACATATGTGATTAAATTATGTATATCACATTTGAAATTAATAACCATAATACAATAATAGAGTCCATAAACTCCATAAATATATAATTTTAAAATTTGTGACTAAAAGCACTATTATATTAATAATTAATTAGGATTGAGTATCATTTTCCATTTCAAATATAATCAGAGAAATTAATTTCTTTTAAATTTCAAACAAATAAGGAGTTTGCATTTGTTATAAAGACTCTAGATGCATATAGAAATTATTAATTCCACAATTCAAATAAGCGAACGGTCGACACATTAATGCATATGAAAAGCTTATTATATGATGTAACTTAAAAATTGCTCTTTAAATTATAAGACCATAAAATTTTCACATGCAATGAACTACGGTCATTTTAATATATTTTTGAGTTTGATAGCGACTGTGAAAAAATATATTTTTAACACTATTTTAATATACTTGATTTTCTTTTTAAATAATAAGAATTGTAATTTCGGAAAGAGCATAGTTCATACTGAAAAAGAGTTTGTAAAAAAGACTTTTTAAAATTTTTAAATAAAAATTAATGCAATACAAGTTGAGAAATCGTGGGTTTGTATCAAAAGCCAATTTCAATAAAATGCGAGGTCAAACACTTAAATCTAGAAAAGTAATTTGAATTTTGAAAACGTCTCTTGTAAGCACGATTCAACTATGCTTGAATAGTTAATATTTGAAAATTTAAAATAAAAAAAATCGTTTTGTAATTTTAAACCCCCTTAATAAATATCGAAGAAATATATTACAATCAATTAATTCAAATATTTATTTACTAGGTTGGATATAATTATTAGATATTATCATTACAATCGTGAATACTTTCAGTATAAGTTATAAGTTTTCCACGTTTTCTTCCTCTCTTGCTATGAATGATTATTGCTTCAGATTTATTAATATATTTCGCGAGTTAGGTCAATACTTACTAAATCATGAATAACATATTCCTATTCTTCATCTTCATTTATCCATTCCATGTAATGATTTAGTTACTACATATGTTTAATAATCGACGAAGAAAACGTACATGGTATAATTAAATATTTGAAATAGTTACAAATGATAACATATAGGTTTCTTGCCTCCTAAGTTTATTTGTGTACATAGTGATAACATAATATCAATATAAATTATAGCACAGGGTATAGTATGTTCATAATAGTAAATAAACTAAAGTAGCAAAAACGTTTGGAATACCGATAAGTAGTTTGAAGACTTCATAGAGTTAAGCTCTAATAAGGTTAAATTAAAATATTTTTACAATACTGCTTGCATGCATATTGATTCGAAAAATTACATTAACCCCTTCTTGTAAGGTCGGCCGCACGCAGTGGCATAAACAACTTTGCTCGGCGTTCGAAACTGTATAAATCATAAAATTCCTATAGTTTTTATATACACGTGCTCGGTACAATTAACTTGGCAAGATATTTGATAAATAATTAAATTTATACATATAATTATAAATTTATATATTTGTGCGAAAAGTATGTCACTATCACTGTCAGTACTACTGGTAGCAAAGTCATCACTGCTATGTAATTATCACTAGTTTTTTCTTGAAGACATTTTAATGTGTATTTTTAACTTCCCGTAGGGCAAGTTATAGTAATCGCAAAAAAATTGAAAATGAATTTTTTTGCATTTCTCGACGTTTCAAAGGTTTCTGAACATTTTGGCATACCTTAGAAAAAATTGATGTATGTGTGTGTGTGTGTGCGTGTATGTATGTGTGTGCGGATACAAATTTTTGCCGACGATTTCGGGAACACCGATCAACCGATTTGAATAATTCAAAAAACATTCGATTCGTATCGATAAAAAAACGTGCTGATTGGTTTTTGGCGGAAGCAGGTCCAGCCGTTCCAAAGATACGGGGAAAAAAGTGCCAAAAACGGTACCTCAGTATTTAAAAGAACGGAGCGTCCGATTTTAATAATTTAAAAAACATTTTAGTTGTTTTGACAAGATGAAGAATTGGTCAAATTTTCATGAAAGCAGGTCTAGCGGTTTCGGAGATCTAATGAAAAAAGTAAAAAAAAATGCCATTCGGCGGTTAAAAATGATCGCTAGACATATGCACATCAAATTATCAGATATTTTATAGAGATTTTAACAATAAGTATAAATTTTTTTTACATTCTTATGGGTTCCGTACCAATGTTTACGCGTTAGACGGCGACGCAGTGCTTACGCGCTTTGATATTTCGTCTTTATGCAAGTACGATTGCTTTGAAAAAAAGTTCAGAATTTCCAAAATATTTGAAAATAAATGATTTATGATAGAATGATTTAATATGGTTCTATTGAAAGTTTCAAATCATTATTTTTAATTACTCGAATTTTGAATTGCGGTACGGGAAGTTCCAGCAATTTGCCTTAAGGCACGATGCCCTAATTGCCTTAAGACAAAATTCCACTTACAGCTAGTTATTCACTAAAATTAAACAGTTGATTCTAATTAATTGAATTTTCTTCTAGGGTATGTCAAAACAATTTATTTTTGTTATATCCCATGTTGTCTAGTGGTTAGGATACCTGGTTCTCAGCCAGGAGACCGGGGTTCGATTCCCCGCATGGGCCTACATTTTTTTATCCTACTTTTCAAATATTTATGCACTAAAATTAAACAGTTAATTCTAATTAATTGAATTTTCTTCTAGAGTATGCCAAAACAATCAATTTAGGTCATATCCCATGTTGCCTAGCGCATGGGAATTTATTTTTAATCCTACTTTCCAAATATATTATTAAATAGTTTATTAATTATTATTACTTATCATGTATATTGTTTACTTTATTTAACTGTTCTCTTTATTACCTAAGAAAGCAATTTTGTATTATAAGACTTTTTAAGTCTTGATTGACAAAATAATAAATAAATAAGAAAAAAATATTTACTTTTCAAAACTTCCTGAATTTTGTGTTCACGATTTCGGGCGCACGGATCAACCTATTTTAATGATTCATTCAAACTACCGATTGGTATTGACAGAGGCGTGCTGATATGTTTTTGGCAATGGCAAGACCAATCATTTCGAAATAATGGAGTAAAAAGTGCAAAAATCCGATTAGAATATTTCAATACATACGCTTATACTATATCTCGGTAGCTCAGTCTGTTTAAGGGGGGTATTCTAGTATAGAAATAAAAAAAACGATTTTTTTCTATTTCATATTTTCAAAGTTTAACTATCTAAGAATATGGGTACGAGAAGGTTTTTGAAAATTTGAATTATTTTCGGAAATATAGGCATTTTACTAACTCGGTCTCCATACTGGTTTGGCTTCACGCAAAACTTCAAATGCGTTTTTCCCAGAACAGACTTTTTCAGTACTGTTGACACTGTTGATTTCTCGAGTTTTAATCGACCGATTCACTTGAAATGTTCAGAGAGTCTTGTTTACAGACCTATCTAAAGCCCAAACTAGGATTATCCCCAAATTCCAATTCTTACTATTTTTAAAAAAATCGAGAAACTCAAAAAAACAGTAAAAGAAAACACTTTTTTTTCAAACAGTCACCATTTTGTGAAAAAAAATATTTTTTACTCATTGCTAGTTCGGGCGATTGCGACATCATTGTAGATTAATAATCTTTTTATTTTCTGCATTTCCGATGGCTAAATTTTTACATTTCTTCACGTTTTGAAGGTTTCTGAACATTTTGGCATACCTCAGAAAAAAATGGATGTGTGTGTTTGTGTTTGTGTATATATACATCGATAGAATTTTTCGTCCACGTTTTCGGGCGCACGGATGAACCGATTTGAATGGTTCAAAAAACATTTGAATTTTATTTGATAGGGAGATGTGCTGATTAGTTCTTGGCGAAGGAAGGTCCAGCAGTTTCGGAGATACGGAGCGAAGAGTGCAAAAAATAGAAATCAAGTTTTTGAGAGAATTAAGCATTCGATTTGAATCATTCAAAATATTTTTTGCTTGTGTTGACGAAACAATTGCTTTCGGTGAAAGTTTTTTTTATAATTTACAAATTTTTTTTTCTATACATATGCTGTTATATTTTGTCCTCATAAGAATAATAAGTTACAGTATTTATAACAATCTATTTAAGAACATTTTATATTTCTCGAATATTTCATTAAAGTACGGGAAGTTCCAGCAATTTGCCGGTAGACTTACGACGACTCTAAGGCATCCTATTCGCATTTGAGCCGATAATCTTTGGACGCCTCTGAGAAGTCTTTGTAAGCGAAGGGGTTAAATAAATAAATGGTACTATGTTTAAAACCTTGTAATTGTGAATTCTTTACATGGTAAACTAGTATGTCATACATACGACAAATCATTGTAATAAAATTTATGAAAGAAGTAAGTAAAAAATAAATATATATAATTTGATAAAAGTACCTAAATATTAAAGTCAATACAGTAGTACAAAAAATAAAAGAGTTCAAAAATATTGTATATAAAAAAATTAAAATTCAGTTTTGAACGAGTTTGATGAAAACAGTGAACAACCGACAAAATTTATGAGAGAAGGCGCTTTTGTGATGTGATGGGTCAATATTTGAATTTCACAAATTTAAAAGTCATTCGAATAAATTCTATAAAAAGTCGCGAGTTTGCGAGAGAACCGGGCCAGCCATTAGAAATTAGAAATGACTTTAAAAGTAGTAGAATAGTAAATCAGCAATCTACAAAACTACTCTAGTTGTGTAAAAAATGTTACCATTAATTAATGATCATTAAATAATATCAAGGACTATGTACATGATACATGTAATCGTGCCGTTGAAAATTTTATCTAAATATCTAGATCTCAACTTTGGTCAATTAAGTCATTTATTACATATTTCAGAAAGTTCATGCAACTTGTCTTAAGGCAAAATGCCACTTTCAACTAGTTTTTTTTTTTAAATTTGATAAAAAAATTATTTGCGTTCCACAAAAACTAATCGTTTTTTCAGACAGTCAAACACAAGCAAATAATTGAAACCGGATCCGTCATCTTTAAAACTGTAATTTTTAGCACTGTTTGCTGTGTACCTTCCACATGGGTTGACTTGTCTTTGCCAAAAAGTAACCAGAACGCCTATCAATAGGAATTGAATGCTTTTTTAATCATTCTAATCGGTTGAACGATGCTCCCGAAAACGTCGACACACACACATACATCAACATTTTTTAAGGTGTGCCAAAATGTTCAGAAACCTCTTCTTCGGACGATTACTCTAACTTACCCTACGGAAAGTTATCAATACATCCACTAAACTATTCTACGTATAGAAATTTAACCCTTTCGACTCGAATATGCCGCCGCTCCAACGGCAAAATTCATATAATTCTCGGAATTCGCGAGTGTAAAGTGTTAATTTTATATATACGTATATATATATATATATATATATATATATATATATATATAAGTTATTTTTTATATAAAACCTTATTATATTTATCTGAAGTAGAAATAATACAGGTAGTTCATTATATTTTTTTTACTGTATCTGCTAAATGTGTACTGAGGATAGTTGTAAATTACATGATAAAATAAAGTTTTAGGAAATTAACAATATTCAACATTTTTTATTTAATTTTTGAACAGCAAGAAGAACTTAAAAATCCTATAAGTTGTTGTGCTAATTTGATTTTACTAGATGGCAACCCGAACAGTTGTCCCATCTCTATTAGGTAATATTATTACAATTTCTGTGATAGAGGAAATATTTTTATTGGTGCAGCAATTTCGGGTAAGAGCTATTTTCACTTTCACTAAAACATATTGCTATCTATATTTTCAAGTGAAAATTGTATATAAAGTAGGTTTAAGGTATTATTGTGGCTTGTGGATGATGATGTATTTTTAGGCCATTAGGCTGAAATAAATAAATAATAATGATAATAATAATACTTTCAAGTGAAAATCGTTGTTACTACTGCTTGACAACAGACTGCTCGAAGCAAAATCGAACCCGGTACCTGTGATTCAGTTCCAGTTGCTCTAGCCGCTTACCTACGAGCGAGCCTATTCTACACTGGAGATAAAAAAATGATGTAATTATGAAAATATTGTTAGAACAACAGTACAAATAAGATAATATGTTACATAAGTGTTCATAACAAGTTAAAAATGCTTGAAAGTTGTAATTGACTAAATAAAAAATAAATTTTGTCGTATATGTAACAATCTGACATTAACAATCTCCAAGTGGTTTACGAGTAGGTACCACCGATACCCGTTAAGATAAATTTAATAAATTCAAGCAAAAATCATCGTTGGCTTTAAATAATTGTAATGAGTTCAACGTTATTAAATATGTAACTAATAACTATACATGTCAATCACTACAATTCTTTTTCAGCATCGACATCAGTTCAATAGACTGGAGGCGCCTGGGCGTCGATCGCCGGTTGTTGATCATTGAAGCACGCTCCTAACGGCTCTTCAGCAGGAAGCCACGATAGACGACGCACCAAAGCAGTTTAGCCGTATAATTGGATTTGTGATTATGACAAATCAAACCAGAGACCATCATCGGAATTATGTAACGGATGGATACGAACGTAAGCAAAACATTTACTAGCGTGACGCAAATCGGAATCGAGTTTCTGAGACAGAATTAGCAGCTTTCGATGCCGAAGTAATTAAGAATTTCAGATTATGCTTTGAAGATCAAGGCTATTATTATGGGTTTGTACATTTTTTATCGGCTGACAAATTAACATTAACAAATACTAATCTTGTAAGAATTAAATTTAAACGAAAACTTAAAATTTTATATTTATTAACTGTTTATCAAAATCAATCTTTAAAATGTAATTTACATTGGCTCTAACAGAAATTGATTTATGATAAAAGATCTTCTATGCATATCAATATGCGACATGAATGGGTAATACACAATTAGTGAAAATAATTTTGTAGTACTATTTATACATATTTAGCTATGTCTTTAATATAATAAGAACATTTGTGATAATTTTTTAATTTTTGGTCGTATTGTTTTTTCAGCAGCAATCAGAACTTAGAAGTCCTATAAGCTTTTCGGCTAATTTGACTTAATATTAATTGGTTATACAGATAGCAACCCAAACAGTTGTCTCATCACTGTCTGATAAATTTTATTATTACAATTACTGTTATAAGGCAAATATTTTATTGGTGCAGCAATGCCGGATGATGGAATATTTTTACTTGGAAATATTAGTAATTATATTTTCAAGTAAAAATCGAGGTCACTACTGCTTGACATCAGACTCCTAGAAGTTAGATCAAACGCAGGATTTTTTATTTATTTCCAGTTGCTCTAGTCACTCACCCACGAGCGACTTCCTATTAAATAAATTAAGATATAAGTTAGTAATAAACAATTAGCAAAAATAATATTAAAATACGATTTAAAATATTGAAGCAAAGTTCATTTTCAACTTCATTTATAATACCACCATGAAAAAAATTCGTGAATTTGAAAAAAAATGTATTATGATTCATGTTGAAGATCTTGTAAGATCAGTTTGTAAGTTTAAACGTAATTTTTTATATCGACAACAATTTCTTATTGAGTAAAAACAATCATGTATATATCTAAAGTTTTTTGTAGCAAGCCGACGAAAAAAATCACTAAATATATCACAATCTGCGTCAATGAATTTAGAAACTATAGTTATTAATATATCCAATAATTATATGTAATAAGTCAATATTAGACAAAAAATTACATTACAACAAATTTTAAACTAATAAAAATAATAGCATGTAGAATAATATGTAAATATGTAATAGTACAAAAAAATCGGCAAGCAATAAATATTTTTTGCAGCACTTCATGCATGACAATTTTTTGAAACGTTATAAATGAAGAATATTGAAAAAGTAAATTTTGTATTTGCACATCGTGAACAGCGATCAGAAGTACGTGTTCTATCAGCAGCGTTGGTGTATTACTAGTCTGTATTCGCGCATGTTCTTAATCATTACAAAGAACTTAAATATATCAAGATAACTGCATAGAATCTTAAGAAAAAGTACCTGTAACTTACTTACGGTTCTATTGAAACTGAGAATGTCGACAAAATCAGGCGCACGGGGAACTCTTACAAATATATCGCATTATTTACCACCAAGTTTTCAAATTACATTAAGAAAAAAATCATTGCTAGAATTAACAGCAAACGTAAGCATGATTAACAACAAACATAAGTATAGATAAACAAGAATAACGTAAGTTTACAAATATTTGCATGAAGTTGTTTTTTAAATAAATTTTACAGAATAATATTAAAAATTACAGCTCCTAAATTAATTTATATATAAACGAAAAAATTTTCCGAAAAAAATGTATTCCTCTAAGAAAGAGAAAATTAAAAATTTGTGCAAAATTATAAGCGAAGAAACCCCGTATCGAACTTGCTTTAAAGTTATAATACTACTCTCCCTTTCAGACTTAAAATAACTAAACTCTGAATTAACTGAATTGTTAATGATAATTAGTTTAAAATTAGATTCACGTTTATTTATAATATTTATAATAATAAATAACATATGAAAATTTATATCGTAATGTGTACTCAAGGATAACCTTCAAAAGCCATAAATAAATGCCATCGTAATTACTAAATGTCTAATTACGATTTATATTAAACGATTTATATTAATCAAAAGTTGGCACCTTTAAATTCATCATTTTCTTCTTGGACTTAATATGAATAATGACATGTCAGTAGTTTTTTATGGTTTTATCGGAAACAGCATAATTTCTTCGTCTACGTTACAAAGATAATAATTTGACATACCTAAGAGTAGGGAATGCAATTCCGGTATATCGGTATACCAAAAATAAAACGGTATGGCGGTAATAATACCGGTATTTACTTTAAAATTACTGATATTTTCGGTATTGAAACGTAAGTGCTAGTTGATAGATGTTACACCAATTGCAAGGTGCCATAATTGCTATTGTATAAACAAGTATCAGAATAGTTGTGCGGTTATGTATATAATATACATAACTGAACAAAATAAACGATTTTTTATTAATAAATTAACAATATTACAAAAACAAAAAATAAACCTAATGTAAGTGAAAAAAAAATAAAGATAAAAATCTAGAAATAATAATAAAAATCTAGTATTTAGTTTACAACAGTTTTAAATAAATATATTTGTACGTTTTCATCTTTTATTTCTAAGTTTTTATTTATATATTAGGTTTATTTTTTATAATTGTACAAGTAACTTCCAATTTTGTTTACATATATAGTATTTATGAACCGGTTTTAATGCAAAAATACTGAAATACCGGTATTGAATTTTTGGAAGGATCAAAATAAGTTGAAGTGTAGAATATTGTGGTCACCTCAACTGGCGCATCCCCAGAGTTGAATATCGTACATTCAAATGGGTTTAAATACTAGTTCAAACTTTTCCCAAAATCAAGAAGATAAAACAAATAAAATATCAAACATCATTTACAATTGAAAAATTTCAATTAAAATAATTTAATCCAGGTTGCAAAACGCTGTCCTCCGGTGCAGCGGTACATAGAATCAGATCAGTCGCGAAGCACTAATTGCCGGCACGGGGCGATGCGCGTGCCTCTGGTCTTCTCGTGCATAATACGACTCTGCTATAAATCAGACCGAGTGCATGTTTACCTCGACCGGGCAGATAGTTCATGCGCGTGCAATTAACTAACATCTATTTTACGCTACATCATTTTATCATACCGCTGATATACGACGTCTCTTCGCTTTCCCTATACACACATAGAATCTCTAACGTGTACGAGAATAATTAAGCTGTTCCACCTAAGCAGTAAGAATGAAGTTTTTGGGCGACTGTTATAGCTACTAATCAAGTATACTGACTCACCTTAATATCTTAGCAAAAAATTTGAAAAATGTCATCAAGGACAGAGCTCGATCTATTTCTCAAAAATTGGAGCGCCACTACAACCAGCTCATTGCTTCTCTAATCAACTCTTCATCACTAAGAAGACTTCACGCTTCACTCATTGGAGTGAACTCTAATTAATTATTTCTTTTTTTTTCTTTTATTTTTGTTATTATTATTATTTTCATTTATTTATTTATTTATTGTTATTATTTTTTTCGATTTCTTTGTGTCTCATAAGATTATAAGATGAAATTGTATCTTGATTGCTATTAATAAATAAAAAAAAATTATGATTACTAGCAACTATTCCCTGGTTCGTTGGTTCGATTCCCTCTACCTCCAAAGCGCGACACCAGGCAGCGTTTATGTCAAATTTCCATTTGAGGATATAAATCACAATACAATTTTAAGTGGAAATTGTCCTTCATATAACTATTAGACGGAAGAGCTAATATAAACCCCACACACAGAAGAATGGTAAACCGATGGGTTGCCTCATATGAAACAGTAGGTTATAAGTCTCCAACTGCTTATGAGACATGTAAGTCTAAAGTAGTTCTGATTGCTATTGGAACAATTAATAATATTTAAAAAATTGCAACTTATTGTGAGTTCAATTAATAAACAGCCTACACAAAATTGAACTTGATTTATCTTGTCTTTATTGTAAAAAACTTGATCATTGACTGCAGTTCCTAGTTCAATAATACTTTTGCATGAATAAATCAATGTTTTTAACTTTCCGAAGGAGAAGTTTATGTTTTCATCAAAAAATCTTATTTGCTAATTTTATGTTTCCTCGACATTTCAAGCCATTCTGAATCGAATGGGATCAAATTTGGAAAAAGTATATGTGTGTGCGTGTGTGTGAACACATTTTTTGTCGTAAATCGACGTTTTCTCAAAAACGGCTGAACCGATTTCAAGAATATAAAAGCCATTCGATGTACTTCGATCTTCGATGAGAACTCTTGTTTGTCAGTTTTGTGCAATGATCGGCCAAGCCCTTTCTTTATAAATCGCAGAAAAGTGAAAAAAAATTCGTCTACGTTTTAGCCCGCAATTCTGAATCGATTTTGAAAATTCAAAAACCGTTCGAAAGATATTGGTTTGGAATCGTACTAATTAGTTTTTGGTAGAGATCAGCCGGGCCGTTTTCTTGTAATAAAGCGCTAAAAAAATTTTTTTCCTCGATTTTAAATTATTTTTTTTGACGGTAGGTACCATAGTCTTCTAGATCATGCTAAAATATTACGGCCCTACGAAAACTCGTTTAGCTTTAAAAATTCGTCAAAGTTTGCAAAAATTAGTATCGTTTTTTTGGCATTTGTCAAAATTAGATCTTTTATCGACGTTTGCTCAAAAACGCCCAAACCGATTTCAGAAATTTAAAAGCGATTTTATGTATCTCGATGAGTTTTGTCGTTGCTCAGCTTTGTGCGACGATGGGTCGGGCCGTTTCTTCGCAATTTGGAAAAAAAGTGTTAAAACTTTTCGTCTACATTTAAGAACTTAAGAATAAAACAAAGTATGTGGCTAAACATAAATATAAAAACAAATAAATAATTATTATAAATGGATCAATGTTATGACAATGTTATGTTACGATGTTTTTTCTTCATATATAATAGTACTAAAAACTGTCAAAATGCTATGGATATGCTGTGCAGTTAGGCGTTTTAGAAATAAAACCTAGAAATTGCACAAACGGAAAAAAAGAATCTCATCGTAAGTGTATCTTTCTGACGTGTCATATAATAACTTTAGTACCATTTTATATGGAAAAGGTAGCGTAACACAGCGTTGCCTTAACAATTGTCTATTTTACGGGAAAATTGCCCCATAAGTTAGTATACTATTTATTCCCTATTCCTTGAGCTTTTTTTATATCTGATTTGTTTATATCTGATTTTGCTTTTGCTTTCATTCTTTTGCATCTTTGTTGTTTTTATCTTTGTTTTGTTGTATTTGTTTTGCTTTTGTTGTTGTTTTTAAGTTGTATCTGTTTTTGCTTTTATTTGCATCTATTTCTATTTTTATTTGTATCTGTTTTTTATTTTGTTTTTTATATTGGTTTATTTTTATTAATTTGTTTATTTTTATTTGTGTTTTTTACCATTTCATTTTTGATTATTATTATTCTTTATCTATTTTATAAAAATAAGTCGAGTTTTCCTTCCTGACGATATAACTCCAGAATGCACAAACCTATTTCGACGATTTTGCATTCGTTCGAAAGGTCTCGGACTCCGTGAGGCTTATAGCAAAGAAAATTGAAAAAAGATTTCAACAAAAAAGCGGAAAACACTTTTTCTGTTTTCACAAGCAGCGTCATTTCTGATACTTAACATGTACTACAAATTAATATTTTTTGTTTGACTACTACTCATTGTTCTCCGCTCAGTTAATTTGATGTGACAAGCCGGCATTGCGTTCACTGTGAAATTCTGGAAAAAAAAGTGAAAAAAAAAAGTTATTCGTTTCTTTATATTTCAATTGGAAACCATCAAATCAATCACGTGTATTGTGCAAATTTTTATTCAATTTCAACAGCAGATAATTTTCTTCTTCATCTTTTAATTACCAAACGAAATGTTACATAAAATAAAACCATCTGGTTGGTGGTGAAACGGAGTTCGCCCGGTTTGCTATTTTATTTATAATTTAGCTCTAACTTTTAAAGATCTGTCAATAAATGATTGTTCTATAATATTTAATGAACAAAAGAGTATCAGTAGTAAGAAGCAGTTCCCATAGTCAAATAATATAACTATATTTTTTCTGCAGTTTTTTTTGCAAAAACTGCGTTTTGAAATAATTATTAATCAATTCTATTAATTTGATTGAGAGAAACACTGGACACATAAATTCAATTAAATCCAATATATGGAAATGATATCAGTTACAAAATTAAATTACATTTTCGCCGCGGTTGCTTCCCTGTAAACACCTAAATGATTCCGACCCCGGGTTTGCGACTCTAATATCGAGTAGGTAAATAAACTACATAGCATACCAGAAACTTAATACGAGCCGCGAAGCAATTTCGGGGTAGATCGTGAATATTTGGAAGTTTTGCAAACATGACTACGAGGAAATGTTAACAAGTTTTCGTAACCCTTGAGAGAACGATGCGCACCGATACAGGTTTGATTTTTCAGCAAGTCACGTACTGGAACACCAACTTCTCAACAATTCTCTTCTCATCTGCCTCAATATATGCTTTTTTGCTGTTGTGCGACAAACATAGTTCGATCGATTTTTACCCGTTCCGAGTCATGTTTTCCAACTACTACGAATTACTTTGCAACAAGCGGTGTGCGAAATTTCGCATTAGTTTTTTGCCGGGCAAAGTAACGTAAGAATAGTTGTGTAATGTCTTAATAAGAATTACAAGCACTTATGATGGAAATTCAATGCTGGATTATTTTATGGAAAAGCTAAATTAAATAATCTGTAATTATATATTCTCATAATTAACTCAAATTTAAGAAAATTTACAATTTTCATAGTTTTTAGGAATGTGAAAGAGCAGATATTAAACTTGTATTAACAAATTTAAATAAATTAAGAAGTGTAGTATTAAAATATTACAAACTAATCTATTGTCGGCAGCATGTTTTTCATCGCAAGTGATTATTTTGTATTTTTTAGTGCGGAACATCAAGAAAAAACATGAATTCTTGAACAGCTTATTTCAAGATCAGTGGAAAAATAAAATTCATACAGTTTCTTGTTATCCTAATAGAACAGATACTCATCAGTTTGAAAATATTGAATGACACAATACTATATAAAAAATATTAATATTTGTTATAAATATACAAATTCACATATGTGTTATATGTTACCTAAAAGCACAAAAAATGTACTGGTATAATCATGTAGTACTAGTACAACTTTAAGTATGTAGATAATTGAATAAATTTGAATTGCAACACTGTAATTCAAAAGTAATATCTCGATCTTGTTATACTCATATTATTATTATTATTACGTATCATTTTTTTTTGTTTTGTTGTATGATCTATCCACTCGTTTCTATTTGGTATAGTAAATACTGTTTCAGTTATAATTGGCAATAATAAATTGTCAAAAAATATTGTTGAAATTATGTTTTAATTCAATATGCATATATTATTTATTTATTTTAATAAGCTGCGTGCATTAAAAATACTAATAGAATTCCTTCAGAATAATTTTAATTGATTTAATTGTTTCAGAATAAATCAGATTTAAACATGCAAATAACACCGATTCCGTTATGATAGAAGAAAAAATATTTAGGAAAAATTTGATTCTTCCCGTGTTTGGTATTTAAGACTAAACTGTCTTGGCAAAAATTAACAAGCTGAACGCATTAAAAATGTTACAAATTTTGAAATTTTGAATCGTTTTAATCGATTAAGTTTTTCTAAAATATAACAGATGCAAATAAGTACGACTGCTTCAGTTTAGATCGACAAAAATAAATTAAATTGTCATAAATATACATTGTTAAAACGCTTATGATAAATCGGATAATTTAATGTGTTCCCTGCAAAAGTTTGGATTCACTTAGGAAAATCGTTGTCTTCTTTTCATTCATCACTTTATTCATCATTCTCAGACAGTTTAATATAACGGATTCGTTGAGAATTACATTCAATTGATGAGTTAAAAACATTTACATTTGATATTTTTGAATTTTTGTGGAAAAAACGAAAAAAATCAATCCAGCCGTTTTTCATCAATATTTTGGCCTTTCGATTTGAAGTCATTGACGCGCATGTTTAAATGATGATGCATCGAGTAAAGTTAATTTGAGTTCAAAAAAAATAGTTAATGTAATTCAAAGTGATAATTTGTAACATTGACATTTTACAATATTTCGAAAATTAACATATTTCTGTACAATAAATAAATGAGAATTTAAAGGAAACGCTTAAAATGTTTAAAGGAAATCATTATTAAAATGTTTTTCTATATATTGATATTATTTATACGTATATTAAACTGTCAGTGATAAATAAAGTGATGAAAAAACTGTTCCCAAGTGAGTCCAAACTTCTGCAGGGTATATTAATTATCTATGTTTTGTCCTTAAAATTCGTTTTTAGTATTTAGGGCTAAACTGCTTTTACTAAAACTAATGAGCATTATTTTTATATCACTACTAAAATTTGTCATGAGAGCAAATCAAATTTAGTTCTCAGAGCGTTGCGGAATTTACTAGTAACAGCATTTTGAACGAACTTACTCAAAGGTTTTTTTTTTATTACGTTTAAATAATCATTTTTTGAGTTGAAATAAATGAATAACTTACTTCAAAGGTTTTTTTTATTACGTTTAAATAATCATTTTTTGAGTTGAAATAAATGAATAAAATATAAAACACGACAGTCTGCTCTCAGCTTCCGAGTCGAAAGCATCTTAAAATGTTATCTTCCGAAATGTAGTTTTGTAAAAACATCTTTTAAAAACATTTTTCTACCCTTCTGCGAACGTTGATATATTTCTAAATATTTATTGTAAATTACATATAACAAGAAGTAGATCCAAGTTAATACGGAATATGCGTTTCATTGAGACAATAAAACATTTTTCGACCTGGAACCACCGAATTTAAGCAACTCAACAACATACACTCATTTTACTAATGTATGCCACATCAAAAGAGATCTCAAAACATAAAGTTAATAAATAAATGAATATCATTTTTTAATTATTAAAAATACAACAGGCGTTAAAATCGAGAAGTTCGGTCAATAACTTTTGTGTATCGAATGCTCAATGTACAGCTGAGCCTTTGAAAATCTGTGGTCGGCTGCATTAACCGCGATGTGTGTTATGCCCTGTTCTGTTGTTGCTTATTTTCATTTGATATAATAATGACAGACAATAAACTCTTGCATTTTACGCGACGATTGTATGGGAACGCGGTTCTACCGGCCGATATATTATTTCTCTGGCCTCTGATTTACTCTGAGGGAGGAGGCACTGACTGACTTATATTTACGGAACGGGCTGCAATAAGGTATTATAAAATATGACTGCTGCTTTTTCTGCAAGCCGTATTATTTTTTATTTGTTTCAAATTTTAATTAGACTCTACTGGTTATAGTGAATGAATGAAAATTAATTTCGCAATTAATTTTGCTAACTATGTAAGAGATATGTTTCGATAACCTCGAACTTGATACTTTGTATGCGAGAAAAGTATATGGTAAAAATTGAAGGAAAAATTCCTTGGCTTCCCAAAAATTCATCAGATAAGTAATCAAGAGAATATTGTTAATTCGGTATTTCAAAAAACACGTTTATTAATCAAAATATTGTCGATATATTAACATGCCTAACCAGAACTATTGGACCAAAGATTAAAAGTAGCATTTTTTATATCCTACGAATAAATTAACTATAAATAATAAATTGAATCAAAAAGCTTTCAATATGTTATTTAGAATATATAACATATATATATATATATATACATATGTGTGTGTGTATATATATACTAGCTGACCCGAAAAGCGTTGTCCTGTACGCATGTTTTTCAAAAAAATATTCAAATTTTCAATATCCCGTAACAAAAATTTCTACAATTATTCATAAATTTAAAACAACATTTGTTAATTAATAATTTAACAATATTATATTACATTGATAAAACTAAATTAAATAATTTCGTCTGTCAAACATGTACTCGTTTCCCTATATTATTTTAATTTCTGGCATACCTCAACTGCTATTCGGCAATAATAATGTAGACATTACATTTTTCTTATTCATAACCATATATTATATTTTAATATTATCTAGGATCATAATCTAACCTAAATTTCATTTGAATTGACATATCTGGCAGGTGACAGTTCTGCTTTGTCAAAATGTTTTCAATGTAGAACAATGATATGTTGTTTTTTTATGTTTTTTTATTTATTCGTATAGTGTTACTATAGTTTTATGAATCATCACATCTTAAAACACATTTTTTTCAACATACTCGAAAAAGATTTATAAAAATTCGAATAATTGTGAAGGAGAAGTTTAAATTCATGCATACGTAAAGAAAAATTATATATATATATATATATATATATATATATATATATATATATATATAAAGCAACCATGGAAATATTTCACTATGTGAAAGATATAATTATGTTACAGCCATCCGGTTACTAAATAGGAAAATCTAGATTATGTTCAAAAAATTATTAACTTATCAGCAAGTTTCAAGCTTAATTTAAATCTGCTTCAGTGATTAAAATAGAATTATTAGAAAAAACCACAAATCCAAGTAATACATTGATTAATATTCTTATAAAAAAAAATCCATTACTATAAAATTTAATCTAGTATTAAATGTAACTAATAACTAGGTTGAGTTTTGTAAAAACACAGAAAAACTTGAGATCATATTATTAAAAATTATAAAAAATATAAATATTAATAGTTATTTATTTAGAATGTTTCGATACTATATATAGGTAATTTAGCATTGTATACCGAGAAGAAAACGTTAAAAATTAATATATTTGTTTAGTTTTCATTAACAACAAAACACCAAAAAATGATAATTAAAGTTATAAAATTAGAATAATTTTTATATATTTATAATGTATATATCATTATTTACAAATACCTATTTACATAAATCCGTGTGCATGAATAGATAAAAAATTAAAGATGTGACGAAGAATATAAACCACAATGTTTCTTATCCAACCAAAAAAAACTAGACAATTATGTCTTCTTGAGTGACAAAACCTTGTGTCTTTTAGGCAGAACGTTTCTAATTTCAGAGATGATATCATCGTATGTTTTTTTCTGAATCACTGAACTCATTATCAAATGTGGTGTACTTTTTATCACAAATTCATTAAAATTCAAACGGCTCAATTCAAATTACTGAATGAAGTAATAAAAGCGATCACCAAAAATTTCAAATTACAAAGGCGTTTGCAATCATTGAGACGTATCAAATCATTTCGTTTAAATACTGTGTACTTTTAACGAGATAAAACGATATAAAAAAAATAATTTGAACGTGAAAGTGGGTAATCGATTTGTGACACAAACTCTTAAACAAATACTGTAATTATAGGAAAGAACTAATTGACCAATCTCTGGTCTCTAACTTCGGGAAATTTGGTATCAAGCAGTATGATACCAGATTTTGACTTGAGAACACAGATCGAGTAAATAAAATATTTTATCGGGGGCATTGCTGCAACACACAGACATAACTATTGGATACATATCTAGAACATCTCCACATAAGGAATTCTTAATCGTTGGGGTGATTTCTCGTGATAGTAGTAGGTCAGTAAATAATATCAAACAAATTTTCAATTTAAGGATTGAAGCAGAGTATTTAGATTAAATTGTGCAAATAAAACAGCGCTCTTGAGGTGTGGTCCATACCTAACTAAAGAAGAATCAAATATCGACCGCATTCCCACATCACAATCATCGGTGTATATATTCTTTTCGACGATATAAAACTAATGATTTAATTTATTATTGCAGACAAATTATTTTGTAATTAGCTTTCTGCGTCGACCGCCCACAGATGTATGATTGATATTTCTTCTGCATCGTTAAAATTTTTATATTTCATCCACGGTAGTTTAGAATGTAGAGGAAATAATATTTTGATTTATGTCGTCTTTGTTTTGTATCTTTAGTTCTCCACAATAATTAAGATTGTAAACAATAAAATGATAATCGAGAAGTAGACTTTTTTAGCAATATGCTCAAAAAAAAATCATATTGAGTAACATTAATAATTTAAATAAATTTTAATTTAGTAAAAAAAATAATATCTTAAAAAATAGTACTTAATATATACTGTAATAATAATGGTCGGTTGAACTATACTATATTGTAAAACTATACTGTGAAAATGGATTATACTAATTTTCCTGATGCAGTACTTATCACTCAACATTCTATATAAAATCATATCAAAAACATCTGATCAGTAACTTGATATAAATATATTCAGAATCTCTCGATATAAATATATTTCAGAAATATATAACATCTATTCGATAGCGTATATATAATAAATTCTTGATGAATGATTTATAATGGCACATTAAAGCACCGTCATTATGTTCCAACACACCGGCAAATTAATAAAAGAATTATATCGTTCGTGAACCTTATTGAAAATAGAAAAAAATATTTTTGGCCCGGGTCGAATTCTCCGGTAGCCGGAATTTCATTAACCTGAGAAAAAAATGCACGAACCGCCGTTTAGCTATTGTCTTCACAGAATCGATCACAAAACAACTATAATTCGGAATGTAAAACCCGTTTATAATGTCCGATGTTATTTATTTAAGTATCAAATAAAACCAACAGATGTTTTGATATTATTTCGAATTTAAAGTTTCTCAAAAATGATTAGGAACAGATTCGTGTATAATTTCATAAATATTTTTGCAGAATAAAAAATTAAAATCTATAAATAAATTTTAATTGATATAATCAATAACTGTATATTATTTCCAAAAAAAAACATTTTCAATATAAATTTATTTTAAATGCAGTTTCATGTTTTGACCCTTTCCTCTCGCAAATTGCGAGATTAATATGTATTTTGCTGCCGGAGCAACGGCATCCGAGTGGAATGGGTTAGGATTATTCTAGTATGACAAATTGCGACCAATAGTTCCAAGTTGTATTACCGTCTCTGACAACTCGATATCGGGCAGTAGTAATTAGTTTTCATTTGAAAATAAAGATTCAATCATAATTTCAAGTTAAAATAGCTTTTCAGGGCATTTCTGCAGTATTACTTCACATCATATATATATATATATATATATATATATATATATATATATATGTATATATGTATATATATATATATATGTATATATGTATATATATATATATGTATATATGTATATATATATATATATATATATATATATATATATATATATATATATATATATGTATGTATAATAAAATCATCAAAACGAAAAAATAGACAACTACTAGGTTGCTAGCAGTTGATTGTTATTTAAAAAAGTCTATTATCTTAGAAATAAATAATTTATAAATGCAAAATTATAATCTTTTGCAGATTGAATTTTAGGCAGTGCTCAAAATTAGTATATTTGACTTGCTCAAAATTATAATTATTTAAAAATGTTTTTAAAAGAAGTAAAAATAAAATATACACGATATTAGATAAACATATTTAGAAAATCTATCTCATAAAATGTAAATACTAAATACTTAATAAATTCGTGATCAAAAATTAATAATAAAAATTTAAAAATAAATTGAAAATTCTAAACGTTAGTAAGTGAATCCATAAAAAAAATTAATGACTAAATTTATGTTATGCATGTAAGAAACTATGTACTATAATTTTGCTGAGAGAATCAGCGAAATCTCTTCTAACTTATAAATAAATTTAAAAAATCAGATCCAATACCAAAAATTAAGTAATTTGTACAAAGATACATAGAATTAATACATAAGGTGCTTGTTTTCAATTAAATCTCGTTTATATTAAAGCTTGCAAATCAAGTTAAAATTTAAATTGGGATTCAAATAGAAAATTTCTCTTGATGTTTTTTGTTTCTAATCAATCAATGGCATAGTAATTCGTTTCAAACAACTTACACTTTAAATTTTAATTGATTTTTTATTACAATTGCTTTTGTAAAGTTCACGATAAGATAGATAAGTAGTAAAGTGTTTAAGTAATTTTTATTTGTCCAAATTATAAATTTCAGAGGAGTTGATTAGTGTATATTTTTAAAGCAGAATATGCATATATTTTTATAACTCACCAAACTATATTTGAAACTGACGCCAAACCAATTTTTTTAAACAAAAACCGGAATATTTCATATGCTACTGGAGGTAATTAGGCATAATCTAAATTGATGCTAATTAACCTGACCAACGTGATTACGACAGTAAGTATTATTGGCATACGTCAAAATTACGAAACAAACATGGTGAGCTTGCGGTTTCGGGATGAGATAATTTCAATAATTTACCTATAACAATATACAGACGGATAACTCAGCAGTTTGCGATGAATTTAACAGACGGCATAAGATGATTTTATTATAATTTCTATATTCCGCAGCCGTTTTCGGGAGCGAGATGGTTTTTGGGCTTCTGGTCGGTGGAGACAAGGAGCAAAGAACAAGAGAGTAGATATAGTGGGATAGGAAACAATTCATCATGACATACAATTTTTTTCTGATTTCTTTTATATACTATATAAGTTAGATCTAAGCCTTTTTACAAGAGATACAGTATTTTATTTTTTGTGATTAATTTTATACTAAACTTTATTATTATTTTATTTTATGTAAAATATCCAAATATGTAAAGTGTCTTTATATGAAAAAATGCAATATTTTTTTTGGATTCATAGATAAGAGTTGAAAATGATCGGGTTCAAATCCCGTGGGGTATAATTTACTTTTTATGCTTTTATTATTTATTTTTATGTTTGAATAGTTAAATATTGCAAACACATTTACAATCATGAACTCATTATGTATATATTTTGCGAACAAGAAATATATCAATTTAAAATAAATCTATAAGTACTTGAACCAAGCGCGTACAAATTTTGTTACTCAAAAAATTTTAATATATAGGGTGGGGCCCATTTAAAAATTGGAATTTATCGATAGCAACTTGCCTGTAGGCCACACCGTGCGAAAATCGAAGTTGCGATATATGGGAAAAAAAACTAAGAATTTTGAGACCTTTCTAACGATGTATAATACTTTATGTTTTTTTACAGAAATATCTAAATCTAAAGATCACTAGAACCACTAGATAGACCACCCGCTATTATAAGCTTGATCATTAGTCAATGAAATTAAACTTAGCTGGTGCATTTTACACATGAAGTGCTTAAAATAATAATAAAACCAGTGATGTATGGCATTATACCTTAAGGCAAATTGCTGTAACTTCCCGGGCTGTAATAAGATATTCGAAGAATATTAAATGTTTTCAAGTGTATTATTATAAATACTGTAACTTTCATCATTTATATTTTATAGACAAAATATAAAAGCTTATAAATTGATCGATGATGTTCATGTAAGTTTACATGAAAAGCAAATAAACAAAACTTAGTGATCTTAAGGGGAGTTAGAATGAAAAATCTTGTCTCATTATTTTAAGAATTATATAAACTGAATTGCAAAGTTATCATTTATTTCAAGTATTTTAGCTAGAATTAAAATTTAAACCCGAATTATTATTGATATTAAAAAAAATCAGTTTTTGTAAAATAATCTAATTGAAATTCATTTTTGCTTTTTCCAAAAACAATCTTTTTGTCAACACAGGCAAAAAGATTTTTGAATTATTCAAATTAGATGCTTCATTCTCTCAAAAACTGGATTTTTTACACATTTAGCTCTGTATCTTTGGGCTGGAAAGGGATGCCAAACCCGGCTAGACCAGTCTTTGTCAAATACTAATTAGCACTAATGCCAATTACTAGAATAATTGTATCCACACATGCACACACACAGCATTTTTTTATGAGATATGCCAAAATGTTCAGAAACCTCTGAAACATGAAGATAAGCATAAATTTTCATTCCTGATTTTTGGTTAATACTACAGAAAGTTAATAAAATTAATTCTATTTGCCTATTGTCGTTATCATTGAACCAACAATTACAGATCACACTCGAATTTTTAAAGTGAAGTAATTAATGTCTAAATAGAGTGAAACGCAAAAGCAGCATTAAAAGACGTAATTATCGCTAACATTTTTTTTGTTGAAATTACATGCTCGTTGCTAATGGATACGTTGAATCATTTGGACTAGATACAAGTAATGATTTTTTTGTTTCCATATATTTCCAATCTCGGGCAGATCAGGCAGTAGGGCATCCAGTAATATTGGTGACACATGTGTAAATATAATACCTTAAAATGCTACCCAGTAGTAATCATAAAGTAATCATCAAATAGATTAGCAAGATACCAAAAAGTAATAATAAGTTTGCATGCTAATTTGCTGAATATAAAGAGTTTGTTCTTCTGAGTCTTCTGGAGTGTTTGAGAAAAGCAAGTCTTTTGCAAGTGGGTTTAGATGATAGTCATAGTCATGTCTAGTTTTGAACTCAGATGCAAGTCTTCTGATTTCTCATGTTACGGATCAGCCAATTCTGGATATACTTGGGCGCCTTTAGTATTTTTTTAGGAATTTTATTTTGTGACTTTCGCATAATGTTTATGTGGGTTTGACTTGCTTTACCCCAAAGCGAAATGCCGTATGTCCATATTGGTTTCAAAAAAAATGTATGCACCAGAGTCTTGTAGATACAAGTAGCAAATAGTATTAGTAATATTTCCGTAAAGCATATTCTTCCAGCTTCCTAACTAACGATATAAACAGGATCGCGGCCGTCCGAGGCGTCCATCTCGCTCGTCCGCTATATTAATTTCTTTTGATGATGCCGAAAGACAAAGGGTACAAAATTCCGGTAGCTGTTCGCTTTTGTTTTACTTTTTGCTCCTGAGCTGCGCATCTTCTTCCTCCTATAGTCGTTTTGTCTTATTTTCATATTCTTCTTTCTCCTTTGATGCATTCTGGTATCCGCAGATGCGCCTTTTTGGAAATCGTCAATAAAAAATAAATCTTTTAGTATTTTCCATTTAGATGTTGAACTAATTCAATTCTTATTATATTTATTATTTGTCGAGACGGACCGCACGTTGTGCTGAGGTAATATTCGAATTAATTGTTTGATTTCTCATTGCGGTCTCATATACGGAATCATAACTTATGGAGTGATGTAATACAAATAATAACGTTTTTTGAATATTTTTGATAAACCAACTAATGCAACTGGTACTTTCTGAAGAAAGTAAGTTAATAAATATTTAAGATAAAAAAGCTGGAAAATTATAAATATATTAAACCTGTTCTAGTTTAATTCGAAAATCACAAATTTTGTGACTTTAGCTGCGTCGAGACAAACTGAATATTTGATAAAATGAAGAAATTTATGGCTTAATATTTAAAAAATGGTATGCTAATATTAAATATAATACACCATATACTTATCGTATAAGGTTTTCTTCCGAGAATGATATGAGCATTTTACGACTAGAACATCGCTAAGTACACTTTTATTTATTTATGAAAAATTAAGTATATTAGATACTTGATAAAATTGAATATATTCGAAATATCTTTGCATGACATGACGTTGTTAGGAAGCAATCCATAGATTGTCATCACTATAAGTTGGTCTTGTCTTTGCTCAGAAGAAATATAACTTAATATAGAAGAATGGGTAGTAAGGTTAACTCAAATATTTTTTATTCTGAAACTACATACGGTCAAATCAATGCCCTACAAAACCATGACAAACCAATGTAGTTACAACAAGCAACCAAGGCAATGACATGCACGAACTGAAAACCATGATAAAAACGCCAATAGAACAGATTAAGCCTTATGAACCGATTCTGCCGCGCAACAGACCAATGTTATGACAAGACTATGTTATAAAGGACTTTCCATTAATATTGACAAAAGCCATGTGGTTGCTGTGCAGTCAGGTATTTCCTCAGGTTACCAGATAGAAAACCGCATAAATGACAAAAAACGATCTTAGATAACAGGGTCTTTCTGACCCAGCTTCATAACATTCAAGTGACGTTGCAGTTTCTGTGAAAAACGCCTGAATGCACAGCAAATACAGGGACATTTTGACAGAATTCATTAAGATTCAGTAGCCTAATGTATGGAAGTTGGAGCGTAACATGGCCTTGCAATAACATAGGTCTGTTGTGCGCCAGAATCTGCTCAATATAGTGGTAAACTAAGAATGAACTTGTGTCTCTGGAATGCTAATGGTCTATGATACCTTCGTAGATTGAAAACAAAATTGCCATTTGATTGAATCGGCGTTGATTGTTCACGTGCATTGAAATTTTTCATATTTCTAAAAAAAAAAAAATGAGGCATCGGCTTGATGACCTTTTATGCGCGAGTATCAGCTATAGACGAAATCCTGCGTGTAGACCATTGCTTCAATATTACTATAGTTATTTAGAATTGTATTAGATCCTCTATTTGTTAGCTTCTTTTAAGTGCTTACATTAAATATTAATTTTTGAATATATTTTTATCGATAATGATTGGAAAATCTTGAAGTATGTCGTGTAAAAAACACTTGGTCGGCTATTTGGCCCGAATATCAGTGTTACCCCTGCGGAAAAAACTTGTATGGAAAGGAGAAATACTAAACGCTCTTAGAAGGCATGGGATATTGCAGTAATGTTCCCAAAGGGCTATTTTCACTTGAAATCGTATTTACATTTGTAAGTAAGAACTTCGTCTCTACTGTTTGACATCAGATTTTGCGAGGTGCGCATGGTTAAAGTATATGTTAACTTGGAAAGCTCATATTTATTGAATACAACTTGAACATTAAAATTGAAAAATAATATCAAATGTTTTAGCGAGTTAATTGTGATAATAAAAATTCATTAAATACGCAAACTAACGAACTCGTTGCAGCTCAACGAATTCATCTCGCAAGCTCTAATTCTATTTGACGAGCGTGGCAGGGTGATTTAGATCCACCCGGCTTTTATAAATTCTTGTGTACATAAAGTATTTTTCTTGTGTACGAGGGATACGGAGTCCGAACATATGTACGTTCAGATATGAGAGCCCGCCTAACAAACGCGAGACCGCAGCGATAATGAAATCTTCATTTTTCTCCTGGCTTGTCCGGCCGATGTCCGAGCGGATTATCCGAACAGCTTAGCGAGCACCTGGGTTCAATTTCAGTCAAAATATCTAGAGTACGTTCTGATAGTGCACTATTATGAACGTTCACAAATATTTGAAATTTGAGGAATAAATGATTACTTAAAATTACTTTGATAAAAATATTTAGTATAAACAATAACTTACTGCAAATATATGGCATTACGTTGCAAAAAAAATTCTAGAACTTATCGTTATTGAAACAAAAATTAGAAATTCGAAATATTTGGTTCATTTGAATTTTTGATACATAATTTTTTTCAAAGGTGAAAACATTCGTCGAAAAATCATAACTATAATATTATTTACAGGATAGTAAAAAAAAATGAAAATAATGAAAAGCCTAATGACATGTACATGATCTGATTATCGAGGATGGTAACTCGTGCAGTAAGTACGAGTAATAGTATATCAGTAATAAATACTATAATCAGTAGTAGTATATATAGCTGGAACTTCCCGTACCAAACATTTTTTTTTAAAAGATTAACATTTTTGAAAAAAATTTACTCTGAAAAAGTATTTTGAAATATTTTGGAAATTCTGAACTTTTTTTCTGCATAGAGACAAAATATCGAATATTGGTACGGAACCAATAGGAATGTAAACAAAATTTATACTTATTGTTAAAACGTCTATAAAATATCTGATAATTTGATGTGCATATGTCTAATGACCATTTTTGACCGCCAGATGGCATTTTTTTACTTTTTTTACTAGATCTCCGAAACCGCTAGACCTGCCTTTATGAAAATTTGATCAGTTCTTCATCTTGTTAATATAAGTAAAATGTTTTTTGAATTATTCAAATCGGACGCTCCGTTCTCTTAAAAACGGAGACTGTTTTTGGCACTTTTTGTCCCATATCTGCGAAACGGCTAGAGCTGCCTTTGCCAAAAACTAATCAGCACGTCTCCTTATCAATACAAATCGAATGTTTTTTGAATTATTCAAATCGCTTCATCCGTGTTCCCGAAATCGTCGACAAAAATTTGTATCCGCACACACACACACTCGCACACACACACACATACATCCATTTTTTCTAAAGTATGCCAAAATATTCAGAAACCTCTGAAACGTAAAGATATATAAAAATTTTCATTTTCGATTTTTTTGCGATTACTGTAACTTACCCTACGGGAAGTTAAAAATGTATAATGCGCAAGTGGAAATTCTTAATATAATAAAAATGTATTCATGTGGTTCAAACACTTACAAAAATACTGCAGAAATGATAATTTATACATTTTTGAACCAAACCAACTGAAATAAATTGGAAAATATGTGAACCCTAAGTAGGTAGATATAAAAAACAAGTTTCTCCAAATTTAATACAAAGTGTAGTTTAAAATTTTTTAAAAAGATGACAGTTTAAAAAAAATGAATCAATATATCAGTTCAGGATCATTTGAAAATATAAATGATCTGTATGGTCATATCTATAGATGTTATTGTCATTAATAATGGTTTTTATTAAGTTCGACTATTTATTTATAAATTTATTCAGTAATGATTAAATGATTTGTATTTGCAGAAGAAATATAGTAATGAATTTTTAGCATTGCCATTATTTCTTCGATTATTATAGAAGACAAACTTAAATAAAACATTATAGCGTTCATTTCAATTGTGACAGAAATTATTATTTCTGTCAAGATAAAACTTTCATTTCTCAGGTATTTTTGCATTATCTTTTCTCGTGGTCATTAATTAGCTTGGGCAAGCACATTGCCTAAAATAGAAGCGCGATACTTGAAGTGGATGTTATAGCATTTATTGTATATAATGATCAAAATATTATAATCTGACGACCCTTATAAACGATGTTTAATGAAATTTTGGATATAACAAACAATTTAAAAATAAAATTACCTAATTTTTGTGCCTTGGTGAAACTTTTTACCGTCTGCGAACGTGTTAATTATAATATATATTCTTCTTGTTCAGTTCTGATATGCACTAATATCAATAAAACAAATATTGAGATATAATAAACTACCGTAAAAATAAATCATGAAACGATATAAGCTGTGAAATAAAATTGAAATAAAAGAAACAGAAACAAAAAAACATTTTTTAAATTCCGCACGTATTTTACCTAAAATGTGCACCTGATAATTAGATAGTATGTATAAACATGCAGAATTATCAGATGCTTCTCTAGCAATTTAAAATTCTTCGGCTCTACGATCCTAAATCCGCAGAACGTTTCCGGAGATGAGCTCTCGGGGTTACTTGACAGCTATACTAATGCCGGCTACCTGGTTCTAGAGTCCGGTATTACTCTGGCAGCATCTCTCTGATCAAATGAAACATTAATCCTATTGCGTGCGTTAGATAATTCTCCGGCGGCGCGTTATCTCAACGTATCTGGAAGTCTCACACCTCGAATCCTCGGATCGCGTTCGGCCAGAAAGCGAAGAGAAGCTGTTGTATTATCGCCGGAGCGATCGCGCGGGATGCTCGGACGCGGCGTTCAAAACCGGACCATCACACATTCAGCAGATACAATCTAGTTAGAGCAGATACACATTGACTATATATGTTACGTTATTAGATACAAATGTATACATGACAATAAATAAGTATTTGCATTTTTGTTCGTTTGCACACCCAAACCAACACTTCCTCGTGGGTGAGTAGACTGGATGAATGACTTCTCTTATGCAATTTAACTATTTATCTATTTAGAATTTTTAGTAAAGTTTATTATGAGAATTATGTTCCCAAGTCATACACTGCTTGAGTCGTACCCCGGCCAAATTTTGTCTGATAATAATAAAATATATCATTTAGGTACCAATAAATTCAACTATTTAGTTTACTTTATCATCAAATTTAGTACATATTTTCATAAATTAGAAAACGTACCAATGGGTCGTTCTCTAAAAACATTATACCTTTATTAAGTCTCAGATTAATTACTACAGGTCTTAATTATAAGACAGATTGTAATTTAAATATGAATAAAAAAAATTGTTAACTAAATAAACGTTTATGATTGGAAGGCTGCCCGATTTTGTGTAACATAAATCAAAGTGAAAGTGCTCTATGGCAATAATATAATAAAATTATCTTTGAATTTTTTTTTACTAAGATTTTAGGGCCAATTCTGCGGAAACAACGCTATGTTATCTGCCATGTTACCGAAGAATTAGCTCCTTATTTATATCATTTATCAATCTTGGAGATAGGTATTGTCAGAAGGTATAATTTAAAATTGCGAATTTCTTTACTAGTATAATGAAGAGCGTTTCGTCCCTTTTTTGATAATTACGAAGAAATAAAATCCAAAGTTTCTTCTCAAATTGATTAACACAAAGTGAGTGTAATCAATAACGACTGCACCTTCATAAAGATCGCTCATTCGTTTATTTTTGAGAATACGTATTTTAATCAGAAGTTCCAAGTTTGATATCACGATATTCCCGCGTCGTATAGCCTGATATCAATCAATAGTAAAAATACAGTTATACCAAATAAATTAAGCCCAATAAACAAACTATCACTAAAACATAAATTGTAATAATAAAATATGTACGTCAGAGTTAGGATAACAGTGAGTTGCCGTTTATAAACATAGTCAAACAAGTTAAATCATCACAGTTTAAAAAACCATTCTTATCGCTGTTCAAATATTATATAAAAAAACAGAAGAAATGAGAAATCTATTAATATTCATATAGGCATTGAAAGAATTTTTTACATTTCAAGGCTTAAGGTTGTAAATTTTTGAATTTGCTCTACAGTCAATAAGTGCAGAATTAAGAAATTGAGAAATTAAAACGGTATGCATAAATGAACCTCTCCTGTAGGTAAAATAAATTGACTCGTTTCTTACGTTGGTAACAATAGTCAATTTAATAGCATTTGGAAAATATATGGAGCTTGTAATACATTAGCTCAGAACGCTATTATGAAAACGATGATTGTTAATGAGGTAATTAATATATAAAAGTATAAATTTTGAAAATTATATTAAAATGTATAAAAAATGTATAAAAATATGTTTTTTTGGTACACTTTTGAATTAGGAATGAACTTGAATTAAAATTGGAAGAATATATAAGAATTTTAATTTTTAATAAAAATTTAAATAAAATACTTTGATGAAAACATTTTCTCAATAACCTTCAAAACACAGCCTTCGTCTTAAATATTTATAATATATCAGATTAGTTATTTAGAAGTATTTAAACTTTATGCAGAAGATAGAAATTGTCTATCGCCCGAAACTTATGGACCGATTCTACCGTATAACAGACCAATATTATGGGAAGGCTATGTTATGTAGAATGTTGTAGTAGTATGCAGTTATTTAAATATTGTCAAAAGTCATGTGGTTGCTGTGTAGTTAGGCGTTTTTCTTAAGTTGTCAGACAGAAAACCTAACCTAGAAACCGAACAAATATCAAAAAAACGATCTTAGGTAACAGGGTCATTCTAACTCAGCTTAATAACATACAAGTGACAAAATCAGTCCAATAAATTCACAAATATGCTATTCAGAACTTTTGAAATATAGTTACTTGAAACCAAAAAGGTAAGGTAAATCTAATCTAATCTAAGATTATAATAATATTTAATAGTCAAAAAGATTTTTTTGCTGATTTTTGGAAGTAAATTATATTTGGAGTTGCAGCACTATATTTTAACGTATTCCTAATTTTAACGTATTCCTAAATATTGGTTATGTTTAGTTTTTATGTTTAAATATTCAATAAATGTAATCTACAACATATTCATTCTTTTTATAGCAAAATGTGCAACAGAAACAATGAGAAGCTCTCTCTCAAAAGTAGATTGAGGAATAGAAATAAATAAATTTTGTGTTAATACAAACATATATATTGTTTTGTCATTTCATTATATATGGTTATACTAAGGTGACCATATGTCCTGGATTGGCCGGGACAGTCCCGATTTTCCGCCTTGGGTCCCGGCTTTTTCTAAAAGCAATATTTGTCCCGGTTTTAGGTGTTTTGTCCCGGATTGTCTCGTATATTATACCTCCGTCGGTCGGCGTGGTCTGGCCAGACTTTTTTCGACTTCAATTAAAAAAAAAAAATACTTCTAGTAATCCTATCGACTTGAAATTTCTTGACTTTTCCTAAAATTTCATTAGCTGTCGATCAATGACGTACAGAAGGATAATTATAAGGATATTAACTTTTTTATACTTCGAACGGTCGGAAAGGTCTGTCTAGACCACCCATACATTTTGTATGAAATATACGCTTTTTGATATATGTAAACCAGTATTTTGTCTTTTTTCATGGTATTTTCTATTCAAACTGCGTTGTTTATATTCTTTGCTATGTGCTCTAACATAAATGTTAGTATTTTCATGACGAGAGTTCCTTGAAAACCTACCAAACCTATTGATCATCGCAAACACTGAAAATCGGATGAGTAATGCACACATTCATTTCAAAGGCGCCGAAAAAGAATAAATATTGTTTTTCATTGATTTAAAACAGAAAAATTAACAAAAAAGCAACGATTTTTTTATATTTCTTGATTTTTTTATATAATCGTTAATACATGACACCAAAAACTCATTTATCTCATATAAATGCATGTAAAATGAATGGTGGTCCAGCCAGACCTTTCCGACTGTTCGAAGGTGAAAAAATATCCGACCGACGGAGGGTTAAAAATGTTTTGATTGCCTATATATTTCAACTAGAAAATTTTAACCAAAAAAATGTGTATGTAATTTTTAATTTCACCAAACCTCCCCTCCCCCCTCACTCGCAGACATTAGAACATTATACAATCCGTCCCGGATTTCATGCAAAAAATTATGGTCACCTTAGTTATACACATAAATCCTTAATTCTTGTAATGTCTCAAACGTAATGTGTCGATATAATTCCGATTCCTTCGCGCTAGACGAGTCAGAGAATTACCTACTGTGCTTCGGTAGCAAAAGTGGGTATTACAAAACGCATACAATTCCAACATTTACGGCTCGTATAAATCATCGCGCATACACCTGCGAACGCATGTCTAATGAGAGCAATCTTCACAGTTCCGACGACGGGCAACATCAGATTGGCATTGCGATCCGTTTTCGAAGAAGAACGAGTGATCAACCCGTCATCCATCGTCACAGGTTCTGGGGATAGAAGGGGAGCTGACCAGATTTCGTGGGTGTGCCAGAAATAGAATAAAATTGTAGAAGAAACTATTGGTGCATGGCATCGTGTCTTAAAGTAAATTACTGGAACCTCTCGTATGAAAGATTGAATTTTTTAATGAACTTTAATTTTTTTCTGAAACTTTGAAAAAAGTAGATTGAGAATCTTGATTTTTTTTAAATAAATTGACTTGAAAAATTATTTTTTTTATATATTGTTTTTTTTTAAATTTCGATCTTTTTTTAAACAATCGCGCTACGTAGCTGTTTTAAAGTCGAAATATCGAAGTGCGTAAGCGTCGCGTCGCAGTCTAGCGGATAAATAAAACACCAATAAAAATGTAAACCAAATATGTACCTATTATTAAAATCTCTATAAATTTTCATACAGAGGATGTTTTTTTCTACTTTTTTATTGGATTTTTGAAACCACTGGACCTGATTTCCCAAAGATTTGATCAGTTATTCATTTTGTCAAAACAAACTGTTTTTTGAATCATTCAAATCGGTCGATCCGTTCTTTCAAACTCTGTATCTTCGAAATGGTTAGTTTTGCCTTGGTTAAAGACTAGTCAGCAGTCTCTTCATCAATAGGAATGGAATGTTTTTCGACTCATTCAAATCGGTTGATCTCGTACTCTCGAAATCGTGGACGAAAAAGTGTATCTAATAAACATACATACATACTTACTATACACACGCACACTCACACATATGTATATACATTTTTTCTAAAGAACGCCAAAATATTCAGAAACCTTTGAAATGTAAAGATATAAAAATATTTTCATTTTCATGTTGAAATATTGAAAAAAATGTAAAAAGTTAACTAAATACAACTAAAATATTATAATAATTAAAAAACAAATTAAATGTGTAAAATACCTGATCGCACAGAAAATTCATAGTTTTTTGACAGTTCGTGACTACCAACTCATACGATTATAGACCCGTAACATAAGTTTACCATAACATTTTTATTTTATCCAAGAATTAGCTCCTTAATTCCCTTTTAACCTTTCTAATTTGAGTTTCATATTATTGTCTTGATACTTAATTTTCGTTTCGCGCTTATTTTACATTCAAGGTTAGAAAATTAAAAAAATTACTTTTTATTAGATGAATCTCAAGGCATTTATAAAGCCAGAATAGATCATTATTTAAATAATTCGTCAATTTTTAAGAATGATCGTCAATTGTACAACATAATTTTATTAATGGGCTTAATGCTGTTGTAGTTTAATAATATTAATTTTCACTGGAATGAGTAACAAATTTATTTCAAAAGTTAAGAATATTTTTAATTTAGTGTCGTGTCTGGAACCAAAAATTTAAATAAATAAATAAATAAGTAAGTAAATTTTGTACCATGTTTTTCAACAGATTGTCTGAAGATAGGACATTAGGGCGGATCGATTTAAAGGTCACTTAGGCACATATGATTTTCGGATTCTAGGGTTCAAAATAAGATACTTTGCTGGAAAAAAACCATACCTCTAAAATGAATTCTGATGGCTCATGCATTGGCCCAAAGATAGATAAGGGTTAAATTTTGAAAAACCACTCAGGGTTGGTGAACCACGGGCATGGGTAGATAGATCGGCCTTCCACAGTGGGTGTCGGTCATACATTTGGACGCGATTGGTACACTAAGTGGGTAAAAATCGATTTTTTCAAATTTTAACCCCTATAATTGGATCACCAGCACGGGACACCAGAGTTCATTTTAGAGGTATGGTTTCTTCAGAAAAGTATCTCATTTTGAACCCTAGTATCCGAAAATCATATGTTACTAGCGACTTTTTTTGACCCCTACAAATCGACCCGCTCTATAACATACATGGTTGTAGAATCATGCATAAAGTATCATATTTTTTAAAAACAATATTTCTTGTTTGGATTCAAATACTACTAATAATGTACAAATCCCAAATTTATCACTCAAATAATACATTTATGCCAGATTGTATGAACAGATAATGAGTAAAAATACAGTAAAACAATTTAGGACAATTTTTGAGATTTTAAAATATTGTTAAACAAAATCCTGAGGCAAATATTAAGTGCTTCTCGCTACACCCCTGCATCGATCATCCATCAAGACACAGGCTTGCTCACAAAGAGAGGAACAAATTTCAGTGGTTGCTCCTAAATATAAAAATAGGATTGACGTACATCTTAATGAATTGGACAGCAGAGTTCACCTGAATGGTCAGGCCAGCAGATTGAAAAGGAAGTTGCCACAAGACCTCATCTAGTCCAGTTAAACCTAATTACTATTTTTGTCATATTTGATTATTTGTTTTTCTTAATCTTTTGTTTTTTGTGTTCTTTTTTTTTATTAATATGTGTTATATATATATACCTAGGACACGCCGCTGGGTGTTGCTACTATCTTCTGGTTTATATTGTAAGATAATTATTGTTAGCAATCTCTGCTTAATGTTAATGCTTATGTAAAACAGATTGCAGAATAAATTAAATAAAAAAAAATTGTTAGAAATTATTCGCTAGCCCTAAGTCTAAAGTGTAGTCAATACACAAAGAAGATACAAACGGATGAGAAAAGACGCGTGTTGAATTGCAACAAAAGGGGGCAACAATCAAGGCGACGCGATGATGGCACATCTCGCAGGCTCGTTGTCGGTACGTTTGTTACACGCCGGGACCACGCCGTGGACGATGGTCGGGCTTCTCGTATTAATCTAATTCCAGTTGCGAAGATTGCCTTCGCAGAGCGGTCCGCGGGGCCCCCCTGGAAGCACAATCCGATATTGCCATTCATCTTCGACATTTGTTACACTCCAGCGATCAACACGCTTTGATGATACAGTTTCGTTATAAATTTTAACTTGGACCGGGAGACAGTTACTCTGATTCCGCCAGTGCAAAATAACTATCTTATAAAAAAACTAGTGGGGCGCATGGTGAGCTAGTGGGGCGCATCGTGCCTTAAGGAAAATTGCTCGAACTTTCCGTACCAAAAATTATTATTTTTTTGGAAACGATTAACATTTTTGAAAAAGATTTACTTCGAAAACATTAGATTTTTGAGAAATTATAAATTTGACAAAAAATTATTTAAAAAAAAATTATTTTGATATATTTTGGAAATTCTGAACTTTTTTTCAAAGCAATCGTACTGCTTTAACTGCATAGAGACAAACTGTCAAAGCGCGTAAGCGCCGCATCGCCGTCTAACGGATAAACATTGGTACGGAACCCATATGAATGTAAACAAAATTCATACTTATTGTTAAAATCTCTAAAATATCTGGTAATTTGATGTGCATATGTCTAATGATCATTTTTGACCGCCAAATGGCATTTTTTTTAAATTTTTTATTAGATCTCCGAAACCGCTACGCCTGCCCCTTCATGAAAATTTGATAAGTTCTTCATTTTGTCAATACAAGTAAAATGTTTTTTGAATTATTCAAATCGGACGCTCCGTTCTCTTAAAAAATGAGTTACCATTTTTGGCAGTTTTTGCCCCGTATCTTCGGAACGGCTAGACCTGCGTTTGCCAAAAACTAATCAGCACGTCTGCTTATCAATACAAATCGAATGTTTTTTTAATTATTCAAATCGGTTGATCGGTGTTCCCGAAATCGTTGACGAAAATTTATATCCGCACACACACACGCGCACACACACACACGCGCACACACACACACGCAACGCACACACACACATACATCCATATTTTCTATGGTATGCCGAAATATTCAGAAACCTTTGAAACGTAAAGATATATAAAAATTTTCGTTTTCGATTTTTTTGCGATTACTATAACTTACTCTACGGGAAGTTAATTAAACTTCATTATTTGACTAACTAATTCTTGAAATCGATAGAAGCGACGGAAATGAAAATCAATAAGAGAAACATTGACTGATTGAATTGATCCTGAAACTAGGAGTGTATGGCATCGTGCCAAGGCAAATTGATGGTGCTTATCATCGTTTCGGAAATTAAAATTATATTTTTCTTTCATATTTGGATTTTTTTTAAAAAAAATTTAAGCTATTTTTCAAAGCAATTTTGTTGAGTAGCTGTTTTAGAGACGAAGTATCAAAGCGCGAAATGAACAAAATTTGTAATTATTACCAAAATCTCTACAAAATATGTAACAATTTAATGGAAATATGTCTAATGATAATTTTTGACCTCCAAATGGCATTTATTCGATCTCTGTAACCTGCCTCCCCAAAAATGTAATCAGTTCTTCGTTTTGCCAAATAAAATGTTTTTTGAATCATTCAAATCGGACGCTTTGTTCTCTCAAAAGCGGAAGTACTATTTTCAGTAAAATCGCCATATTTTGTATTTTACTCACGCATTAACTAACACATTTAGAAATTAATGAATAATAATCATTAGAAATACATGTAATGAAGCCTGTTTTACAAAGTAGCATTATTATCTAATAACTTTTTCAAATTTATTAGAGCAAAGCAGTGATCTTAATATCTAACAAAAATATTTTTAAATACTTTGAATACCATATTATGTCTTTTTTTTTATTAACATCTTAGTCATATGTGTCCGACGCTAAGAAGTTCTACATGAGCAATCTCAGACAAATTTGTCTGACATATGCGATTTGGGAGAAGGAAAAAAAAAGTTATAGTATAGGCCCTATACTATAGGGCCATACTATACTGTCATACACGTGTGACATTAACAATAGTGATTTTCCAGAAATTTTGGCAAAAGAACTCTTTGATACATTAAGTTTCCTTCATACATTTCTAATTAAATCATATAGCAAAGTTACCATGGCTAATTTGAAATTCTTTCCGATATCGTGGCGATTAACGTGTTAAAGTCAGATTGGGCATTTTTATAATTATGCCTTTCTCGAGTATAAAAACAAATCAACTACCTAAATTTTAATATAATTGTCAACAGAAGCAAAATAATGACAATATAAATAATTCAAAGCAAAATAATGACAATATGAAATTGAAGATATATATGACTATGGGTACACATTCAATTAATGTTCTGTGACAGTAATATATAAAGATAGTAAACAGTCAAATTTAGTAGGTTATATGGGGACTCATTATAGTAGCATCAAACAGAAATATTTCGATAACCCATATAATTTTGTTCTTATAACTAAATGGAAATTACAATCAATAACTAATTATGTACTCATTACTAAGGAACTGATTTTACAATCTAATCTTCACGATGATGCCATTATAAGTTTCTGCGACATTATCATAATTCAATGCCGGCAATTTAAGTTTAGAAATATAATTTTATTCATGTTCGGAAACTACATAAAAGTGAAACATCGCGTTAATCGCACACCTTCGAGTGATAATGAATATTCTCGAGAGCCCAATGAAACCATTAATACTGTCCAACATCCATATATTATTCGATTTTATATCATGAGTTTAATGCATTTTGCAATATCATTATAAAGACTTCGTAATTTAATTCATGCAACCGACTAAGCGCATGTGTAATGAAGCACAGAGAAATAGTCTAAGCCTTTTAATTTATGGAATAAATTAAAACAAATCGAACTTTAATGCACGAGACGGAAACAGCAATGCATCTTGATTACTTAGAAGACTTGTCGATATCTTTGTAAATTAATTGATTCAATAGACAACACCTTGCAATACTCAAATTATTTCTATATGATTAAAATTAGTAATTTAATCCGCATTAAAATTTTCTTATCGGAATAAAACACACTTAAGCTATTGATTTTTCAAAGACACATCGATAAAATTGTGATTTGTATAAATGTATACCAATAATGTTTTATTTAATGATGTTTAGTTTCATTTAATAATATTTGAAACATTTCTTTTTTTTTCATCATATAACTTGTATCTGTCCTAAAAGGACATTTAGCAGAAATAATAAGTGACGTAAAAAAGAAATGACAAACTGACCAGTGTTATACTTCTACTCCAAATAAAAAATAAAATTGAGTTGAAGTAAAAAGTTTCTATATAAACTAGTGGGGCGCATGGCATCGTGCCTTAAGGCAAATTGCTGGAACTTCCCGTACCAAAAATTATTTTTTTTTTAAAGATTAACATTTTTGAAATAAAAATACTCTGAAAAAATTAGATTTCTGACAAACATTTACTTTTTTTTGGAAAAAAAAGGCTTTTTGAAGAAAAATTTATTTTGAAATATTTTGGAAATTGTGAACTTTTTTCAAAACAATCGTACTGCTTTAACTGCATAGAGACAAAATACCGAAACGCCTGCCTTCATGAAAATTTGACCAGTTCTTCATATTATTAATACAAGTAAAATGTTTTTTGAATTTTTAAAATCGGACGCTCCGTTCTCTAAAAAACTGGGTTATCGTTTTTGGCACTTTTTGCCCCGTATCTTCGGAACGGCTAGACCTGCCTTAGCCAAAAACTAATCAGAATGTCTCCTTATCAGTACGAATCGAATGTTCTTTGAATTATTTAAATCAGTTCATCGGTGTTCCCAAAATCGTCGACGAAAATTTGTATCCGAACATACACACACATACATTCATTTTTTCTAAGGTATGCCAAAATGTTCAGAAGGTTTTGAAACGTAAAGATATATCAAAATTTTCATTTTCGTTTTTTTGCGATTACTATAACTTGCCCTACGGAAAGTTAAAAATAACAAAGTCCCAGTGTGGTTATGTTCTTCCAAGTTCTACCGCTGAATAAATATATCATAAATAGTTAATTTTACTCATTTTCAGCAGTAACTGATGATATATACCGATTTTTTTATAAATAAAAAAATCAAAAATATTTTTTGCCGTAGGTATAAATGCAGGTATACTACTTTTAACAATCAAATTAAATAATTCTTATTATAAAAAGCCAAAATTACGTATTAGATTATTATCATTCTGATACAAAAATATATCAATGAAAAGGGAACTGCTCGGAATTTGATACATCAAATACTAATGGCAATAATACATTTTTTATGAATTCGCAATTAAAATATGTGAGACGTTAATTTGGTAGTAATTAACAATCTTAGATGTGAAAAATAATTAAGGAAACAAATTTCACTCTGAGACCATTTTTTGAACTTATTGTTGGTGCATTAACTTTACAACCACAATATTCCAGTTTCAATACCCATCCATGACAGCCTAATTTTACTTATTTATAAATGCCAATAGAAGAAAAAATATCTATATAAAACAGACTGAAGTATGTTTTCAAGTAAAATAGCTCTTTTCTGGTATTAATACAACATCAAAAATATATTATTAGTATTAGATAGATATATATATATTTGATAAAAATATATCAAATATAAATCGTCGTAATTTGAAAGAATGAAGTTTTTTAACAAGAGCTTATAGAACTGTGAAATACTGTTTGAAAACGAAAAAAAATTAGACTCATATTTTGCAACACTAATTTCAATAAGAATGTGCATTGTAACGCTGTAATTTTGTTCATAGTATTTGGTACTAGATCTACAATTTCTCCGATAACCCTGAAGAGTTTGAAGTATTTTCGCGACTAATGTCAACCCATGGCGATTCGCATATAAATGCCAATAGAAGAAAAAATATCTATATAAAACAGACTGAAGTATGTTTTCAAGTAAAATAGCTCTTTTCTGGTATTAATACAACATCAAAAATATATTATTAGTATTAGATAGATATATATATATATTTGATAAAAATATATCAAATATAAATCGTCGTAATTTGAAAGAATGAAGTTTTTTAACAAGAGCTTATAGAACTGTGAAATACTGTTTGAAAACGAAAAAAAATTAGACTCATATTTTGCAACACTAATTTCAATTAAGAATGCTGCATTGTAACGCTGTAATTTTTGTTCATAAGTATTGTGTACTAGATGTCTCAATTTCTCCGATAACCCTGAAGAGTTTGAAGTATTTTCGCGACTAATGTCAACCCATGGCGATTCGCATTAAAGTAGGGTAATGTCACTGTGGTCTAAAAAATATGAATTTATATGATACCGAAATAAAAGTGACATGACGACCAACGACGCGCAACATTGTGCGAAGATTGATCGACGCTACGGAGATAGAAGAGAAGTACGGAGAACGAGAACAGGAAGATCCCAAACGCGCGAAGGTCAGCGGCGACACAAGTCGATTATTTTCACACGGACGCGATATTCGGTTCAGAAGTGCAATGAAATTAGATTTTAGGTCCATTGCTTAAATTGCTGGAACTTCCCGTATCAGAATTATATATTCGAGGAAAAAACACTAATTAATAAAAATTGACCAATGATTTATACAACAAATGTTTTATACATTTTCAAATAGATAATTATAATCACTATATATTTTATTATTGCTCAAAGCCCTTGAGAAAGTTTGCATTAGCAGGAGGTCAATTAATGAATCCATCTGAGGATATATTTTAGTACAACTTACCCTACGGGAATTTAATAAATCTAATCAATATTTCATAAAATTTTTAACCTACTGGTCAAATTATTCACTATGGGCCAAGATATTTTGATCGATTAATATCCCTTTAAAACTTAACTATTCACGCCTCACAAACTTTTATATATATATATATATATATATATATCTTTTACCTTATATACCTAGAATAATAAAATAATTGTATACCTTAAATAATAGCTAGTTATAAGAATTCATTCTGTACGTAAATCTTAAAACGTCAACATCTAGCAAAGAAATACTATTAATAACCAAAATAACTTAATTTTTCAATTACTTATTTTAAAGGTTAAAGGTTAAATGTTAAATTAAGCTATAAATTATATCTGGTCTTTCAGAGTAATAGAGTTTCTGTGCGTCTACACTACCCTTAACAACATATGATTTTTGTTAGCACTTTTTACTCACAGTCAGTTCAAATGTTTGTTATACGCACAAACTTATAGTATTTTACCATTTCACAATCTTGATTAAAAGCGCCAACTTTTGATGAAATTTGCCAACACACTGTAGTACATTTTTTTAAAAAAGGGCATGATAGTTCAACAAAAAGTTTTAATTTCTGAAAACTTGGGGCAATTGTGTTATTGTTTTGGACTGTGGTCCTAAAAATGTTTTTAGAGTCATGGTACTAAAGTTCAAATAAACAAAATGAGTAAAATTGAAACACAATAAGCGAAAAATGATCACAATCTCACCAAAGTTTAGGTTGCACCTAAAAGCTCATAATTTCCAAACAACGTGAGATAATTCTTTTCAGGACAGTTGAGGACAATACAATTACCCTTTTTGGCTTGACTTCAAAGTCTGGAATACTCTGTATATCAAAAATAGATAGGTCAACCATAGGGTTGCCCTATAGGTGGTGATCGCCCATCACAACAGCTCATACAAGGGTTAAATTCTGACTACAGTTCAAAAAGTAAAATTTAGGTATTATTTGGAAGTTAAAGATTTCATGATAAAGTTTTGAAGTCTAGAATACATGTTGTTCTTGATGCTTCAAAAATCATTTATATTTACCTTGACAAAATTTTTCTGACTAAATATCTCTATCATACATTATTATTGTATAATGCCAGCCATGCTTGTTTGCCTGTTAGCCTAATTCATGTAAGATCCTTGATCTTTCACCGGTATAGTATAGTATTTCATTAGCTTATGCTCGAAGATCATGATCAGATACAAGAATCGTAAACTAGATGAGACAATTTTTATATATTATCTGGATATTGTATTTAAAAATCTATAGTTATAATTAAAAACGAATCACTACTACACGGAGATCAGTCTGGGATTAAAGCTGAAACCATGTGGTTGAGAAGCCAAAGTTCTTGCCATTAGCCCACGAACAAGCCCCAAAGACAAAATATTGCAAATTTAGAAAAAAATATTTGTAGTAAGTGCGTATTAAATAATGTAATTTCACGTTAGAATTGTCCATTGTAATTTATAATAACCGAGGAGAAAACCCGGTCATAACCGAGGAGAAAAAACTACGCGCACGACTAAAATCTCCGTTCATCTTACAAGTACTGGTGACATGATATTTATAAACGTTGAAAACACTTATTAATAACAAATAATAATAAGAGACGAATTTACGGTGCTGTTCCGTGACAGTCATTAGGCGGCCTGAAAAGCATCGGAAACTGTGCGATTATGTCTTCGTCGAAGTCAAATACGATACACAAAGGCTACCATTAAAATCGAGTTAGTCATCATTGGCGTGACCCGCGCAACTGCTGTGAAACGCCGACTCAGAAACTGTTGGAATTATATCAAGTCCAATAAAAGAGACACAATTAGGATCAGAACCGGTTGCTTATGACTTCTGGATTTCGGTAGCACCTTCGCATTATAAACATAAAAAAACATAGTTAAGTGTGGAACCAGATTTTTCGCCTAAGGGATTCCAAAAATAAATCTAAGTAAATTGAATTTGTTTAAATCAGTCGGCGTTTTAATCCAAATCAGTGGTTAAAAATTTACATGATATTAAATATCAGTCTTGTGTCTTGTGTGTGAACTCTTCTAGTATATTTTTATGGTAAGTACCAACTACTAGGTTGTCAAAAATTAATACTTTATGTATTTAGCGAGCTCGTTTGTATAATTATTACAACTGGATCTGAACCAGAGGTCCCGGGTTCGATCGCGTTTCGAGCAGCCTGTAATCAAGCAGTAGTGATAACGGTTTCAATATGGAAATATAGATAGCAAAATGTTTCCATGTAGAAATATTCCTGATCTGGCATTGCTGCATCAATTGGACTTAGTACAGAAATTCTAATAAATTCACACAGAGATGGGACAACTGTTTGGGTTACCATCTGTAGAACCGACTAGTATTAAGTCAAATCAGGCTAACAGCTTATAGGGTTCCAAGTTTTGATTTTTGTTCAAAATAATAAAGTAGTTAGTTAGCATCATCTACTGATCTATTGTGAATAACCAATAAGTACTTTCGTCATATATCGACTATTAGTGATTTTCATGATAGGACAGCTATTTTTTTGAACATTTTGTTTTCACATTTTGAGTTGACTTCAATGATGATTTATTAAAAACAGACCAGCAAAAATGCAACTTTAAAAGCAAAACTTAGAAAACTAAATCATCAATCATTCAAATCAAGCCGAATCACTCGGAGTTGAGAATTGTAAAGAGAGCTAGTAATAATAAATGGCTGTCCGAAGGCAGGGTCCAGAGTGTAAGAGGACCACAAAATCATTGATATTTTTTGAATCTCTTGTTTATCCTCATTATTACTATTTCATTTTCACGTGTTATTAACACTTTCACTATTATCTACATTCTTTTTCCCAGTTCTTTCAGTACAATTTTACCTTCAACGACGTCGTGTAAGAGATTCTTTGTTGCAGAATGTGTTTCAATCCAGCTTCCTTTTCTTTGAGGATCTTGCTCTAGAGTTTTTTCTTCTTCTATCCTCCTCAGTAGAATACTTCTTTATTTGTTATTTTATCTGTCCACTTTAACTTCTCCATTTGTCTACAGCACCACATTACAAAACTCTTCATATAACTTTTATCGGCCTTTCTTATAGTTGGTGTAATTGATCCGTATAGTTAGAGCAATATGCCCCAGAAATCCATCAATACAATATAAAAAAGAATAAAATTTGTTTTCCCAAATTAGTGGAATTATTACATTACTTTTGGTATTATGTCACCTTGTACAAATATACACAAAATACCTCATAAAAACATACAAAATCGCACTCGATCAGTCACAAATATAATTTTTCAACTATCATTCCTGCAAAAAGAATCAGCGATTGACTGGCCATAATATACATTCCTATGCACATTTAGACACAATGAAAACCAGCGTCATAAATAAATGAGCTTTTATTTTTCTTAATTCGTTTTCGTTGTCAATTTAGAATAATGTTCGGCATAAAAATTGTAACATATAATCAGTAGTTCGTTGAAATCAAAAGCGCAAGCGATCTTATCTATAGCAAGCATTCCAATAAAATATTCAATGATGATTCGATTTCAGAAGCTAAGACAATTGCAGTGTCCGCTTAGGTATAATATTATATATGTTTCGCAACACAGTCGAACAAAGAAAACGGCAATTAAGATTAATCAAGTTGTGTCGAAGAAGCAAAACATCGCGAAATGCCGAAACCGACGCGACACGCAAACGATTTCAAATATCAATGCGAGAGTTTTTGCGATTTAAACGCCAGAAATTCGATCTCTTATTATTATTATTTGCTTTTTGTTCGGTTTGAAACGATCGAGTGGCATTAATAGTCAGGTATTAGTAACTGGTGTTTATCGGCTGCGCGAATCACTTCTGTATCAAATGCTTTGATGACATGATATTTTTGGACGTCAATAACACAACGGCAGAGGAATTATTATATCACGCGAACATTTGTTGGAATGTTCGGGTCATATCGTTGGAAATTGATAATAGCGTATCAATTGTATTTAATATGAGTGCACGTACATTAGGTGTAGAACCTTAGTCTTGCATTAACAAGGTTCCAAGTTCAAATCCCACATTTCAGCATTGCAACGTTTTATATCAAGCAGTATTAATATCGAACTTTACTTGAAAATAAACCAAATTGGTAGTTCCATAGCGTATCGGCTAAGCGCTCTGTCTCGTGTGGACGGGATTGCAAGTTCAGCTCCCGTTCTGGACAACCTTATATTTCTCTTTCACTTAAGAATATAGATCAAAAATATATTTCCAAATGAAAATAGCCCATTTTGGGCACAGTATGAATTGAAAATGGCAATGGGAAATCTTTCACACTATTATTCCTTCCCTGAATCGATTTGGAGTTTAACTTGGCTCACGAACCTACCCTAGGATAGTACTACCCATTTATTATTATCATCATCATGATTAGATAATGAACGACTGCGTTTTCTTTAAGTAAGGATATCTAAATTTTAATAAAACAATGGCTGGGTTACTCTTAATAGCTATTAGCAAAAAATCGCAATAAGAACAATCACTACATCATATTATAGAATAAAGCGAAATTGCAAATGAGTTATAGATACAGGTTAGCATTTATTATTTAAATAATTTGAACTTGAATCAACTTAACATTTGTTACCAAAAATCTTAATTATGTTCTGACATTAATATTCATTTATTCCGAATAACCAAATTGTGGGTTTATTTATCAGCTCGCCCGTAGATAAGTGGTTAAAGCGATGAGAATTGATTGAGAGGTTCCGGATTCGATACACGCTTAGAGCAGGCGATGTCATGTAGCAGTGATATCGGTTTTTACTTGTGAATTTGTAGCATTGTTTTTAAGAAAAAATAGCACTTTTACCAGACATTGCTCCATTAATAAAAATTCGCGATTACTACCGAAACTGTAATAACAAAATTTATTATATAGAGAAGGTACAACTGCTTGGGTAGCTATCTATAATAACAACAATAAACAAAATTTTATTTTTGTTTAGATTTATTTGACATTTTTAAGTTAACAGGAACGTAATGGATCTTAAGCTATTGATTTTTTTCTTCAGTGGTCCCTTCTTCATAGTTCTATTTATGAAACTTTATAGATACAAATATTTTAAAAATATTATATGGTTTAGTTACCCTTATAATTATGTATCTCACAAAAATTAAGAAATATGAGGTTATACTTTTGTAAAATATAAAATAGTGATTTTGATTTTATATTTAAGAATTTCAAAGTCAATGAATATTCTTTTAGTTTATGGAAAAAGTAAATAAAAATCAACACACGTTTATTAGAGACTTACTACAAAAAGTGCGTTTTTCATATTCACATAAAATAGAAAAAAATAGCACAATAACTTTGAATGTTTATAAAAAGTGTGACTGATTAAATTAGCCAAATAGCTCATAGGATATTGTATTTTGATTGCTGTTAAAAATATGATTTAAAATAAAAATAGATGCTATAATAATGAATCACAATTCTCTGTATGGCAGTTATAGCGCTATACTGTATTTTTTGACATTTTATGTTTTCAGTTGCAACTGACATATGAAATTGTTCTCATTTATTTCAAGAAATTGAAAATGAAAACAGTTTCAAGAAATGGAAATGATACAAATTAATCCACCAGTAATACTTTTACTTATTGCATAAAATTTACTATTTAACTAATTATAGGTATGTATAAAATAGAACAAGAAATATTAGTTTCAATTAATAAACCTTATTCGTTGCATCGTGCAAAACGTGTACGAAAGTAAATGTTATGAATGAAAGTGTACGGTGTAATCAAACCGCAATTACAGCAAGATCGTGCACAACAAAAAAATATTATAAAAAGCCAACTACTTTTTTAGATTTACAGTTTTTTTTGTTCGTTATCCAAAGATCCCCTTATATGAAGTATAAATTACATAATACGATGTTCTTATAAAGATCAGTTAAAAAAATGCTCTTGTAACTAAAAAAAGGAAGCATGGGAGCTACGTTGCACGCACTTCGGGTTGAGATACGCGCGAGTCGAAGGCAGAATATAATAAAAAATAAAATAAAACAGAACCGTTTCATTTATTTCTTGGAAGCTGGCTTCCACTCATTATTGAAAAATAATTTTCGAACGACGACGGGAACTAGTATCTGTCAATTTGTTGCAACGTGTCTCCTCTTCTTAGCGGGCGTGTGAAATCTACTGTCACGCAACATTAAGCGGCAATTTGGCTTCCGACCTTACAGGAATTCAAGAAGCAAACTTGTTTGGCAATAATTACGATTTTTGAAAAGATATTTTTTATCATGATGATGTTATTAGCGCTAATTTGACAACATTTTGCGGATATTGTGATTAAACGGTAGACACATTAACTGACTACAAGAAACCTTCAGAACTAATTGAAATAGAACGAAATTCTGGCGGCGTTTTTTTCTAAATACCAAACTAAGAAGAAATCTGAAAAATCAGGCGAGAAGAGACAAATTGCTTCTCAAAATATTAATTTCCTTCAGCACGCATCTATCTGTGCAACTATTTAGTAAATTCGCATTTATCAGACTTCTTAAAATATTGTCTGTGTCGTTTTGGACAATACAGCAAATATAATTGCATATAACATTGAATTTCTGCGAGTATTACACTAATTGTAAAATGTACTAGCAAAAAACATGTTATTTTTAGGTTTTTATTTTTTCAATCGAATTTTTCTTCAGTGAGCCTATCAAAATCGTACAATTTTAATTGCATAGTTCAAGTCTTAAAAATCTTGAAAGCTTGGAACAATTGTATTTTTTTTACTGTGGTCCTAGAAATGTTATTCACGATTACGGTTCCCAAGTTGTAATATACAAAATAATCATAATAACAAAAAAAAAGTGAAGCTCTAGGTTATACCTAAAAGCTTTTTTTATTTTTTTTTTCAGAATAGTTAAGGTCAATATTATCACCATATTTTGGGTTATATATCTCCCTTCCGCTTTTTTGCTCTTGGTTTATAATACAAAAAGGCGGAAGGGAGATATTTGACAACCTTATATATGTTTTCTCATATTTAAATCTATAGTTTTCAAGTTTTTTAATAACATTACTATTTTCATTTATATATATTTTTTACATTTCGAGGATATGGGATATATCCATCTTGCTTCAATTATTTGAAAGTTAAGATTTTTGACATGCGAGTTATTGAAACTAAAAATCAGCAAACTATACATTGGGTTAATATTTGTTACTTTGAGGAATTTTGAGATATTACTGATGTTTGTTAGATGATAGTTGAGATATTGATCTTGCTTGGTTAAGATACTAGTTGATACTAATTTACAAAGTTTTTATGAATATGTATTAATTTTTTATTGCGCATTTTGAAGTACAAGCGACTGCCCATTACATTCTTAACAAATCAAATATTGGCTACAAGTGATTTAATTGGGTAGATGAGTTCAAGGAATCTTACAAAAAAGGATAAATGATTGACGGATAAATAATTGAGGAACTGTTTATAGATAGGATGCATTAAGGGGTTAGTTGATACTTCAAAATAGAAACCGAAAAAAGGTGCATATAAGTTTTTAGCTCACCAACACCCCCCCCCCTTTCGCTCTCTCATGCATTCTACTCCGTCCCAGATTTCTTGCAAAAAAATTAGACTAAAGAAAAAGTTAAATTAAAATTAGGGTTAAGGCTTTAACAATCAGTATTAGAAAATGTATTTTTATTAGAATTTCTCGGCTACTTATGATATATATCTATAGATGGGTCATCGTATTAGCTCCAAAAAATACGTAATATATGTAGTTTTCTATGCATTATTCAAACAGTTCACATACCAATTGTAACATCAACCCACTGCTGAAAAATTGCGAACTGTTGATTAGTAATTAATAGACAAAGAAGTCGTAATATTCTATATACCATAGAGAAAACTTTCAATTAATATCTTATACGTTGAAGTTTTTAATCAACATGTTTAATAATTTTATAATTAGAAAAACATTAGACATCGATGGGGCGAACCCGCAACTTCTTATACGCATTGCCGCTGCCGTGCTTCGTCGACTAATGATTTGCAGAACTCATCCTCGGTCTCATAAAAATGTTAATTCATTAACAGTCGGCATATTTATAACGCTTCGTTTATTTAATCATAGCTTTGATATTGATATTGATTTTTCCTTCACCTTGTACAGTTGTGTGGAAGTTAAGCGTCATTTATTAAGCAGTTTGAAGTTATTATGATGGTGTCCGCAGCCTGGGGGCTCTCGGAGCACATGTTCCGACCGGATTCGAGTTTGTTTTATTTCTAAATGCAAATGGGAGATAGTAAGGCGAAGCAGTGATATGTCACTCAATAATTGAAGTTGAGAGTTTGATATATTATTAACTTCCCGAAGGAGAAGTTTGTTTTCATTAAAAAATCCGACTCGCTAATTTTATGTTTTCTCGACGTTTCAAGGCATTCTGAATCGAATGAGACCAAATTTGGAAAAAGTATGTGTGTGTGTGTATGTTTGTGTGTGAACAGAGTTTTTGCCGTAAATCGACGTTTTCTCCAAAACGGATGGACCGATTTCAAACATTTAAAAGCAGATCGATGTATCTCGATGAGGACTAGCGTTTCTGAGTCTTGTGCGCCGATCTTACGGGCCGTTTCTTTGTAAAATGCAGAAAAGTGAAAAAAAAAATCGTCCACGTTTTACCCCGAAATTCTGAATCGATTTTGAAAATTCAAAAACCGTTCGATAGATATTGGTTGGAAATCGTGCTGATTAGTTTTTGGTAAACATCGATACAGCTGTTTTCTTGTAATAAAGTTTAAAAAAAAAATTCGACGATTTTTATAACTTTTTTTTGACGGTAGATACCATAGTCTTGTAGAATGTAGATCATATTAAAATATTACGGCCCTACGACAAGTCGTCTAATTTTAAAAATTCTTCTAAGTTAGTATCCTTTTTTTGGCATTTGTCAAAATTAGGCCTTTGATCGACGTTCTCAAAAACGCCTGAACCGATTTCTATAGGTAGGCACGAGGTCGAAATAGAATTATTATATAGAAAGTTAAACAACAGAAAAATCCACAAAAAAAGCCCGTTATAAAATATAATTCATTTGAAGATGGTCTTACTCTGATTGTTTCTTTATGTAAACTATTGATCTTTGTAATCTATCAACATAACATTCATCAACAGAAATAAACTAAGAATGAATGCAAATTGTTCATCGTATATTTATGTATTAGTATTGAATATTTTACACATATAAAAATGCGCGCGAAAGGAATCTAATGAACAGTGAATCTATATGTATAATCTCACATACGCCAAATGAATTAACCAGATTTTTGAAAAGTAAGATAATGTAACAGTATTATATTTATTATTTCCAATTAAAATTTAGGTGAACTGATTCAAAGTGAGAATTGAACTAATGTTATTTGCACTTCTTTGGTTTAATACATATAGATACACTTAATAATTTAGTAATATGAATAATGCATTTATATTCTTTAATTTTTCATAATACAGTAAAATGTGCACAAATGCATAGTACGAAAACTTTAAATTTTATACAAAAATAAAAAAGCAAAAGTTTTTTACAAACCTGGTTCTTCAAGCTTCATCTACTTAATTATAAATAAAATTCTAGTAGATATTCTAAACAACACTCGCTAAATGTATTACCTGGTAACACTAAAATATTAAAAATAGTACCTATCACTATCGTACCCTGGCACAACTGTATCCAGTCTTCCCACGTATATTTTCGAATAGATTATTTCCACGTATATTTAAAAACGTGGACACACAAAAACACACACACACATCCATTTTTTAGTTTCTCTTGCTTAGTTTTCTCAAAAACTATTTTTTGAGACCTGCCTTTGCCAAGAACTTATCAGCACACCTCTCTATCAATAGGAATCGAATATTGTTTGAATCGTTCAAATCGGTTGATCCGTGCGACCGAAAACGTGTACACGCAAAACACATACACACACATCCATTTATTTCTAAGGTATGCCAAAATGTTCAGAACTTTCAAAACGTGAAGATAAGCAAAAATTTTCAATTTCGATTTTTGGACGATTACAATAACTTACCCTACGGGAAGTCAGCAAGACTGGACTTGAAATAACTGGACACACTAAAAGTGCATTTTTAGCAGAAGCAGAAAATTTATACATTAAAAATAATGATATTTATTGAGGAATAATTTATTTTTTTAGCTTAAATAGACTTCCTAATTTCGTCGCGTATTAGCATAACTACAAGTTTCGTTTTTTAACTTCCCGTAGGGCAAGTTATAGTAATCGCAAAAAAATCGAAAATGAAAATTTTTATATATCTTTACGTTTCAAAGATTTCTGAACATTTTGGCATACCTTAGAAAAAATGGATGTATGTGTGTGTGTGTGTGTGTGTGTGTGTGTGTGAAATCTTCGTCGACGATTTCGGGAACACCGATCAACCGATTTGAATAATTCAAAAAACATTTGATTCATATTGATAAGGAGACGTGTTGATTAGTTTTTTTTTGCTAAGGCAGGTCTAGCCGTTCCGAAGATACGGGGCAAAAAGTGCCAAAAACGGTAAATCAGTTTTTAAGAGAACGGAGCGTCCGATTTTAATAATTCAAAAAACATTTTACTTGTATTGATGAAAAAAGATGAAAAACTGATCAAATTTTCATGAAGGCAGGTCTAGCGGTTTCGGAGATCTAGTAAAAAAACGAAGTAAAAATATGTCAAAATAAAAAAAACAATTTTTTTATCAAAAAAAAATTTTTTTTAAAAAAAAAAAAAAAATTTGTCAAATTCCTAGTTTCTCAAAAATCTAATTTTTTCGAAGTAAAATTTTTTCAAAAATATTAATCGTTTTTTTAAAAAATAATATTTGGTACGGGAAGTTCCAGCGATTTTCCTTAAGGCTAGATGCCATGCGCCCCACTAGTTTATTACAAATCCGTATAGGAAAAAATACGGTCTGCTTATGAGTATGCATACAAAAAAAATATTTTTCTCCACATTTTTTAAAATACATACACAGATTTTAAAAAGTATACTTTCAATATTTAATATGTTGATTAAAGTCAATCGTCCAGAATTGCAAACGATAGATAGAGACAACTAATCGACTACCCGGAAACTGGAACGACCGCCACTTGCAAGATGTCCCAAGGCGATCTGTCCTCGCGACCGGACACACATCATAGAACGCGGCTACTTCAACAGGAAGCACGCTTTAAAAGCTTCCATTTCATTTAACATTAACACGTCGGTATGTAAATGCTTAAATGCTCCTTTCGTAATCGCTTCAGGCTTACAGTAATCTGTCAAAACAGTGCTCATTGAAATTTGCAATACAATGCAAATCAAGCGTGCACATTGAATAATAGAAATTTATTATATTGAATTTTTTTAAGCAACTTCAATAAAGATTTTATGTGTTAATTACAAAATACTACAATAAACGTTCTTAATTATATTCAATTTTATAAGAAAAAAATGTTCGAAATTATTGCTGCGCACGCATATGTTGCGTGAGACCGTTGTCAAGAGCCAGAAGCCAAACGCAGCAAGTACGTTTGCTTTCCTTGCACTTTAGAGTGTTTTTAGTAATATAAAAAGTTTGAATTGAAATTTTGTACTATAATTATTTCAAACAGAAATACTACTATTTATATCCTATTTTGATTCATTTTTTTCTATTTTCAGCTAACTTGTCCAGAAATATTTTTATTGAACATTAAAAGAATAAATTGCTTAGCACAGGGAAAAGTATGAGCAATGCAAGTGTTTACCGCCACGTAGTTAAGAAATTTATTAAAATTCTCCTTCGATAATTCAGGTTGTTCGGTTATAATTTAACCCTTGTAGCTGTGGACTGTATTAAACACTGATTTGTTTTGTATTTGTTGCAGTTATTATTACAATCACTGATTTGTCACTAAGTTATTATGAAAAAAGATATATTACATGTTACACATTAGATATATTTCATGGCCAATATAATAAAACGAAAATACGTTCGAACAACAAGGTTCGTAGTGAATGTGTTAAATAATGAATGAATGATGAATTGTCATGTTATTACATAACGATAATACAATGTATAGATATTTTGTGTATCTTACACCTGTTTTGTCTGAAATATATTTCTCACATGTATTTTACTAATAGAATTGTAAAGCAAGAAAATATAATTTTATTTATTCATGAAACAATTACACTTATCTTAATTTTTTAAGAGAGAAAAGCCTTCCGTGGCATTGCTGCAGCATATTAAAAAATATAGGATCACCATTAAGAATTAATATATCACACACAATAAGAAAGAACAACATTTGGATTGTCTCAGAACTATTTCACAATACCTTTCCAATGATATTAATGGTTTAATGGTCCCCAAATACATAAAACGACAAAATTGTTGCCAAATGTTGATAATCAAACATTTATTCTTTGCTTAGTATATTTTTGATTATTTCAAATTTACTTAATAAATGTATACAAGCAACATGTATTTTTACTTTTTTATTAATAAACTTTAGAACAGCTAGAAATTTATGTAAAAATAGATAGATAACGGGCCCTAAATTCGAGGTTCATGACAAAACCTAAGGGGTCCATCACACAGAAGTGGTTAAATTATAAAAATTCATGAAACTTTGAACTAATAAGCATGTTTAATTTATACAGTTCAAAATTTTATTACAATTTAGCGAAAACTTATTATTGATTATGTCAATTATTTATACGTATCGTAAAGTTTACGCATTTTGATTTGATACAATATCAATATCCCACATATGCCCCAGTAAAATAATATTTTCTAAACAAAAAATTCTGAAAGTGTAGAATAAGTTCATTACTTAAAGTAAATCACATTTTTGTAAAAAAAAAAATTATAGAATTTTTATAGAAATTTATGTTTTTCTAAAGTTTCTAAACATTTTGACATACCTTAGAAAATATTGGTGTGCGTGTGTGTGTGGCGCGGATACAAATTTTGGTCGATGATTTTAGGAACATGAATGGCTCTTACGCGCTGTGATATTTCGTCTCTAAAATACGTACGCAGCGCGAGTGCTTTAAAAAAGTGTTCAGTTTTCAAAAAATTCAAAATAAGTTTTTTTAAAAAAAATTTTTGGTACAGAAAGTTCCTACAATTTGCTTTAAGGCACGATGCCATGCAATAATGCAAGTAAGTTAACTTACGCAAGTTTCTGATAAATCGATCTCTATATAGGAGGTATATATCAAATATACTATAAACATGAGTAAATATATCGGTTATGTTTCTATGAAAAACAATCATATAAACACCGGTCATTTAAGAGAGAAAATCGTAAAGCGACATCAAATGCTGCGATTATACATTTGCTCAGTTTTGTTACGCGTTTATTATGCAGAAATGAAATAAAACAGCTTTCCGCAAAAGCAGCGTGTAGGAAATGATGATAAATGAACTTGCAATGAACAATCGCATAACTAAGGGTAGACATGCGAATGGGTCATAAGGCGAACGATTATACGGAAAAGCAACATTGCCAATAACTCTATTATTTGAAATGCAGCCATTAATTTATTTTTTATGTATAACCACCTTATGCATAATTAGTGTAATGACAGAAGAAACTAATATACTATTTTGTAATAAAGAATGACTATATGTTTTTAATTCAAATAATTTTTTAAACTCAAAATTTCATATAATTGAGACTGACTGTGTCTAATATAAAAGTATGCATCTAGACCTAAGACTGATATGAAATATATATATATATATATATATATATATATATATATATATATATATAAGTCGGGTTTTCCTTCCTGACCATATAACTCCAGAACGCACGAACCGAATTCGAAAATTTTGCATTCGTTAGAAAGGTCTCGGGCTCCGCAAGGTTTATAGCTTAACTAGCTGTAAGTGGAATTCTGTCTTAAGGCAATTAAGGCATCGTGCCTTAAGGCAAATTGCTGGAACTTCCCGTACCAAAAATTATTATTTTTTTAAAAACGATTAACATTCTTGAAAAAAAAATTACTTTGAAAAAATAAGATTTTTGAGAAACTAAATTGGACAAAAAATTACTTTTTTTTGAAAAAAAAATTTTTTTTTTAAAAAAAATTTTTTTTTAATTTTTTTTTTTTTTTGAAAAAAAAATTTTTCTTTATTTTGACATATTGTGGAAGATCTGAACTTTTTTTCAAAGCAATCGTACTGCTTTAACTGCATAGGGACAAAATATAAAGCGCGTAAGCGCCGCGTCGCTGTCCAACACATAAGCATTGGTACGGAACCCATAGGAATGTTAACAAAATGTATACTTATTGTTAAAATCTCTATAAAATATCTGATGATTTGATGTGCATATGTCTAATGATCATTTCTGATCGCCGAATGGCTTATTTTTTTGCTTTTTCCTCCATATCTCCGAAACCGCTAGACCTACCTTCATGAAAATTTTATTGATTCTTCATCTTATCAATACAAGTAAAATGTTTTTTGAATTATTCAAATCGGACGCTCCGTTCTCTTAAAAACGGAGTTACCGTTTTCGGCACTTTTTGCCCCGTATCTTCGGAACGGCTAGACCTGCCTTCGCGAAAAACTAATCAGCACGTCTCCTTATCAATACGAATCGAATGTTTTTTGAATTATTCAAATCGGTTGATCCGTGTTCCCGAAATCGTCGACGAAAATTTGTATCCGCACATACATACACACACGTACATACATACACACACACATACACACACACACACACACACACACACACATAGATCCATTTTTTCTAAGGTATGCCAAAATGTTCAGAAACCTTTGAAACGTAAAGATATATAAAAATTTTCATTTTCGATTTTTTTGCGATTACTATAACTTGCCCTACGGGAAGTTAAAAATTAGTGCATGGCATCGTGCCTTAATTCAAACTGCTGGAACTTCACACACCGTAATTAAAAATTCGAGTAATGACATTAGTGAGAATTATCAGAATTATGCTTGGTTAAGACAACGAGCAATTCTTGCCGCAAAGAATAATGATGTACACGCACTGAATTTCATCATTCAATCAAAAATTGCTGTAGATTTGGTGATATACTAATGATTCCGACTGGTCTTCCCTTTGACTTCAAACGATTGCAATTTCCAGTTCGCTTTGCGTTCGCAATAACAGGTCGCAATACCAATCGCTTAGTGTTTGCGGGATAAATTTCAAATAGATTCTTTGGAAAGTCATTGTTTTTTACATGAGCAGTTATACGTTGCCTGTTCACGAGTTGGAAAACCATCCGCTTTGTTTGTGTTAACGTCAGACCAAAAAACAAAAAAATATGGTTTACCAAAGAGCACTTCAATGAAACGGATAATTTGTGGATTCACTTTCATTTACTTAGAGAAGTTCAACTAAAAACACTTCATTTTTGTAATCGAAATGAAGTCATTACTGTTGTGTGATAAAATCAAATATTTCCTTTTCAAGCATAAAACAAAAAATTTCTTCATCTTTCTCACGAAACCATCTGGTGGCGAAACGGAGTTCGTCGGATTTGCTAGTATATTATATATATATATATATATATATAATAAAATATAAAAATTATAATAAACAGTAGTCTGTCTGAAGGCAGATCCGTGGTGTAAAAGAACCACAAATCAACGATTCTCTTTCCCTCCCTTAATATTGCCATGACTACTAATCACTTCTTTCAGTTCCCTGTATTTGCTCTTCTCGCGTGAGTCGTCAACTATCTGCACTTTTCTTCTGAATTTTGGACTGTATTTTATATTCAAGGACGTCGTGTAGAAGGCACTTTCCTTGCTTTTAATTATTCTGTTCAGTAGAGTATTTCTCGCCCACTTTTTTCTAGACTTTTTTTTGTTACTTCATATGTCTACTTTATCTTCTCTATTTAACACATTTCAAAACCTTCCAGATAGTTTTAGTAGGCCTTTCTCAGAGTCCATGCCTCTGATCCGTACAGAGCTATGCTCCAGGCATAGCACTTTATATATATATATATATATATATATATATATATATATAGATTTCTTGTTAAAGCTCATTACGTAGGCACCTGTATAATATAGGTTATCCCAAGAACAAAGTTTTCAATTTACCGTCAACAAATACGCACTTCGAGAATTGTCAAGTCGGTGTTAGGGGCACGCAGTCACCGTTCTTCCAAAGTTCCGCTTTTGTGTTTCTTCTCACAGCTTCATCTAATGTTCATATCTGGGGTGGTTATTATGAGAAGCACAATGATACAATATCAAGTCACAATAACGCCGCCCGCCGCCCACCGTCCCGTTTAAACGTACACAGTAGCGCATCGGAGTCGCCCACACCCCCGCCGCGGCGAACGAGCGGCTAATAGAGCGGCTGTAGTCTGCAGTATATTATATTCCGCAAAGGCAGACTGAAACTTACATCATTTGTTATGCGCGTTCCAAAAGTCTTGGTTTCTGGCTAGACATATCTAGTACAACGACGCGGAGGGACCGCACACTGCCCGTGTTTGTGTATTGTATACACTTATCCACAATAGTGGTGAACCCGGCTGAATATTTGAACTCTCGAGAGGGCGAGGGACGAGGGCGCCTACTTAAAATCACGAAGAAAGTCAACCCTTTGCTTTGGCGTGCTTTACTTTGCGGTATTCTCTTTGTGTGTACATAAGAAGACTTACAGAGTAAAGCCAACAATAAGATTATTATAACATCTGCATATTATGTAAGGGAATGCGTTGTTATTTCTGAACTGATTACATAAAGCTTTATAAAATGATGGAATCATTTAAGCGTTAATTATATAAAATCATTTACATACACGTTACTCGAACTCTTAATCGATATTATATATATATATATATATATATATATATATATATATATATATATATATATATATATATGAGTGTGTGTGTATAATTACACAATAATTATGAAAAGAGACTGAAAATGGGGCGCTACTTAAACAAGTATTTTTCTTTTAAATTATTAACGTAAAATTTATACATTATGTATTAACAATGAAGAAACTAATTATAAATATTTTTATAATATATATATATATATATATATATATATATATTAAAGTATCAATATATTAATAAATTATATTACAAATTAACTAAAAGCACATTATTTACTAGTGAAGTTGTTTTCAACTTGTAAACTAATTAAAGTTCTTCTAATGATCACAGTCAAAAAAGTAACGATACATTTTATTAATGTTACTACCAAAATATATGTAGCGTAAATTACGAAATTTGCGAGTTAATTGGTAGTTAATTGGTGAAATATTTAAATTTCACATCTATCTTGATTTTTTAGAAATCACTTGTTTGGACAAAATGTACTTTTTGTGTCTGTAACTGGATTTTTGAAATAACGATCTATAACACATTAATCGTATAATACGTCAGTCATATGTGTCTGATTCTAAAAAGTCCTACATTAGCCATGTCAGACATATATTTTCGGCATACTCAATTCGATAGAATATGACGTCGATCACAGATATCCGACGCAAACGATAAATTTGCAGTATATTGCGAGATCTTTGCCTATTGGGAACAAAACCAAATAATTTTTTGGTTTACTACAAACAAGAAAAACTGATTTCTGCACAGTGCCTTGAATCCTGTGTCCAAAACAACAAGAAATACTTGTATCTTGCTTGGTTGGATGCATCGTATATATAAGACTGATACACCAAAATTGAATTTTTTAGAAAAAGCTTTAAATTTGTTGAAAACTGAAGAAAATAGATAAGAATTTTTAACCCCTTAACTTACGATTTAGATTCGAAAATGTCGGCCCAAGGTTTTTCAAGCAGGCGCGGCGTTTGTGACTATTTTCCCTCATAGTGTACGGTTTATCACAAAAATAAAAATAATTTAGTATTTTATAGTTTCGTATGAATAAATATTTTGTAATACTTGCGTTCATCATACCGGACCATGCCCGTAATGCGTAATATTTGCTTCTGGCCCGAATATCGTACGCGGGCTATGCCCGTAATATTCACTTTTGGCTTAGCAATCGCACGCGGGCTCTGTTCGTCAATTTAAGTAAAGGGGTTAAATATTGAAATTTAAAAAAAAATGACTTGAAAAATTTTAATTTTTTTATATTCGTAAATCTTTTGAAATTTTCCCTACGTGAAGTCAATTATATAAGAAACTGTATAATAAATAAAATGTATATAAAATATGCTCTCTCAAACGACACTTGATTTCCATCAGCAACCCTAATTAAGCGTCGACAAGTTACGGATAAACAAATCTATAAAAATAATATATTTAAAATTATTAAAGCGCAGCAGGATTTTAATTTATTCTATAATTAGCACATAGCACCTAATGAAGTCCGGCTTACAAGGTTTATGTAAGCGAGGTGTTAACATTAAGAAGAATTTTATCGCGACGAGATAACGAAGCAACGGAAACTCATTAACTTCGTGCCGCAACTAGTTCTGGAGATATCGCGAATTAGCAATGCGGTCGAACTGCACGCGTTCACCTACGCCGCATTAATTACTCCTTTGCGTTGATAAGCGTCGCCTTCGCGCTCCTCCAGGAATAATATAGTGAGTGTGGCCCGAAGCCAGCCACCCCGCATCTTGACACCTAGGAACAACCTTTCTCTTGCACGAAATAAACATACATATTCGCAAACACACACTCACTTCCAAACACTCTCACGAATGTGCGACAAGCGGCGTCCCTGTTTCTGACATCGCGGCACTATTAATATAGTGCGCCAAGATCGCAACGGGGTGAAACGCCCAATGCGCCCTCGACGCAGACCGAGCGCTAGATAACGTTTAAACTCAAAACAATCTTTCTTCTCTATAGTATCCTATACTTAGGGATTTATTTACAAAGAGAACCTTTATTAATGGCTAAGGCTCAACTCTGGTCTAATAAAATTATTTAAATATATTTTAATTCTTCATACAGGATATCAATAATAAAACCTAATTTCTTTATTGCACTAATTCGTCGTATTCAACTTACGATTTAGATTCAAAAATGTTGGGCCAAAGTTGTACAAGCAGTCACACCTTGATATAATTGAAAAATGGTTTACTTTATGGAGATTCATAATTAATAATTCAAAATCTGTTCACATTATGTTTACTCTTATGAAAAGTATATGCCCACCTGTCGCAATTTATAACAAACAAATTCCAAGCCGAGATCACGTAAGGTATTTAGGTATGTATTTGGACAAGAAATTGAACTGGAAAATCCATATTCAAAAAAAAGCGTGAACATCTAGAACAGGGGTCGGCAAGCTTTTAACTGTAGTGTGCCAAGCCACTCTACCAATATGATTTAGAGTGCCACCTTAATTTTGAAATATATAGTTAGGTTCTAGGGGAGAAGAATTGTAACCAAATTTATCTTTTAAATATTTTTATTAACAAATAACATGAATTTTTAATATAAACAGTGCTGGATTACTCCATAGGCCCGTTAGGCCCGGGCCTGGGGCGGCAAGTTTTTCAAAATGTAAATATTTTAAACTCGATGAAATGACACGACAATTCATTTTAAGGATAGATCCTGAATTTTTTTTTGTAAATTTAGAGATCATTTTCGATGAAATAGAACGTAATGCGTTTTCTAATCAAATTTATTATTCGTGGGTGCCGCATTGATATTTTCTTGATGTATCATATTTAATATAATAATTATCAAACTGATAAGATTTTTTGAAGAAATATTGAAAAACTGATCGTTTTTTTTAATTTTGTTCAGGTGAATCTTATAATTAAAACGCTTTAAAAACTGTTCGATTGTTTCTAGTTTTATTTTCGGTATTAAATCAAACAATGGCGAATTAACACAATATATTCATTGTTGTTAATTAATTTATGTCATTTTTTTTGTATGTGAAAATATATTTTTTTAAATATGCCTGTAGTATAAAATTAAATCTTAAACTGAAATATCTGACAATACGGTATGCTTCCTCCAATTGGCTTTTTTTTCAACTTTAGGAAGGCTAAGTTATAATAAATATAAAAAATCATAATTAAAATTTTTTATATAGCTCTACGCTTCAAGTTTTCCTGAACATTTTGACATGCCTTAGAAAAAATGGATGTATGCATGTGTTTATGCGGTTACAATTTTTTGCCAATTGGCATTCGGGAAGACGTGCTGATTAGTTTTTTGCAAAGACAGTTCCATCCATTTTGGAATAGGGAGCAAAGAGTAAAAAAAGTGCTAATTCAATTTTTCAAAAACGAAGCGTCCTATTTGAATAATTCAAGACACTTTTTACTTGTATGACGAAATAAGAACTATCGAAAATTTTGCGAGAGCATGGTCAGCGTGACCCAAAAAGGTGTCATTTGGTGATAAAAAATGATCATCGACATCAAATTATTAGACTTTTTATAAAAAAATTATTAATTATTGCAAATTTTGTCTTCATTATTTTGAATCATTCCGTACCAAGATTTTTAATTTTCAATGTTTACTTCTTAGATAGTTTAATTGTCCTTTGCAAGGATCAATCACCATGAATGATTCAAAAAATATTCACTTGGCTTTGACTGAGAGGCGTACTGTTTATGCCAAAGGCAGGTTTAGCATTTTTGGAGATACAGAGCGCAGAAGGTGCAAAAGTGGTCATGAAGGTTTTGAGAGTACAGATCATCCGATTGGAATGACTCAAAAAATATTTTGTTCGTGGTATTTTAGTGATATGAGGAAATGATTAGTTTTCCAAAACGGCAAGTCCATTGGTTTCAAAATTTTGAGAAAATTAAAATATCTGAAATTTTCAAATAATCGAATTACTTTAGAATTTAAAAAAAAACTCGAAATTTTTGAATATCTCGGTTCTATTTATCGAGTTTAGTCCAATGTCTTTTTAATTTGTGAAATCAGTTCCGGCGTTTTTGAAAATTAAATTTTGATTTATCACATCACAAAAGCGCCTTTTAACACAAATTTTGATTATGAAGTTTTATCAAACTTTGATGAATTTTTAAAATAGTCAAATATTTTGACTCCTAATTGATATCTTTCAGAAATCTTTTTTCAATTTTAAAAATCGGTTTCTGGCTTTATTCCAAAAACGTAATATTTTTGCTTTTTTATGCTAATTTCAATCAACCGGCTCGTCCGATCGTCCCGCAAACCTAATCTGTCCGGCAGGTTTTTACCAAAAATTAATGAATACGATTTCCAACCAAGATTTTTCGAATGGCTTTTGAATTTTTAAAATCGACTTAAAATTGTGGGCTGAAACTTTGACGAATTTTTTCTCTCTTTTACTAATTACAAAAAAAAGATTGGTCGACCGTTAAACCTGCTTCCCAAAAATTTAGGTAATTATTCATTCCTTCAGTACAAGTAAATTTTTTTGAATTATTCGGAAACCAGCCTCTCGGTTCTTTCAAAAACTGAATTGCAATTTTTGCACTTTTGTTCTGTATTTTCCAAACGGCTAAACCCGTCTTATCCAAAAACTAATCAGAACTTTCTTATCTATGAGAATGAAACATACATACATACACACACATCAATTTTTTTAAGGTATGCCAAAATGTTCAGAAATGTCTGAAACGTAAAAATATGCAAAAAAAATTATTTTCGATCTTTTGCGATTGCTATAATTTACGAGTACTTTACGGAAAGTTAAAAGTTGTATTTAGGTAATTTAGAATAAAATTATAGTTTATGAAAAAAAAGTAAAAAATTGTTTATTAAAAAAATCAGATAGGGCCTAGGGCGGCAGAAAGCTTAATCCGCCACTGAATATAAACTAAACAACTTTAATGCGAACCTTGTGCCTTTTCCTTAACATTTCAAGATCCGGGGTATAATTTGTAACTTTTAATTTCACACAAAATTTTGAATGTTTAGTTGTTAAACGATTTCTTTGTGAACTCAAAATATGTTTCATGTGAGAAAAAATTTGTTCACAGAGATATGTGGAACCAAAAGCTGAAAGGAGAGCGCATACAATTTTCTTTAAACAATTAAATCTTTTCCGGCAATGTCATTTAACAATATAATATGGCTGTCGATTTTTCCATAGAGTCATCTTTCAGTTTTTTTTTTGTAATTCCTTCAATTTTGTTTTTCATAATTCTGAAGATATTAGTTCGATAATTTCCATTTCAAAATTATCAACATTAATCCATTCGAAAGTCAACAAATCAAACGGTATTATTAAAGGATCTATTAAATCTGGTTTTATGAGGAAGGAAAATATAGGCACATAAGCTTCAAAGCGAGCTACGTTAGAAAATTAATTATAATTAAACATTTTCTCTTATTTAAAAATCACTCGATATTTCCGGTTTTCCTCATTACTTTATAGAGTGCCATTCAAAACCCCATCGCGTGCCAAGCCTGGCACGCGTGCCGTAGGTTGCCGATGCCTGATCTAGAACACATTCGAATGTCGATGAATTGGCTCTTCAGTAGTAGATCAAAACTGTCGATGTACAATAAAATTTTATTATACAAAGTTATTCTCAAATCAGTCTGGATGTATGGCATCCATCTGTGGGGTGCTGCTTAAGTCAGTAACATACAAATAATGCAACGATTACCACAAAAACGAATATATGTGATTGTTTTTTACAATTTTGTATAAATAAATATTTGGTACTGACCCCATTATGGTACGCGGACTCTTCTCGTCATTGTAAGTTAAGGGGTTAAATAATCCCTTATATTATAATGCATTATGTCCATAAATAGTCTCTCAATCATTCATGCGTCTTTTTAAGATATATTCTTTGAACTCGATCAAACTGAAGCACAGGTCAATATGAACAAAAACGCAATGGAAAGTCGCTTGCACCTAAAAATGAACCAATCAAATAATAATATAAAATTATCAAATCTTTGTAAATTAGTATCAACTCAAATTTAACTAACCAGAAATAAAATTAGCAATATCCCAACACTCAACTAAGGAGGCGTCACGTGAAGTTTTTAGGGGGAGGGGGATTTGAAAAAATCACAAAAAATCACGAAATATCACGTGGGAAAGGAAGAGGTATAGTAAGATATCACGTGTATTTATTTTTTAACTGTTTTTTTTTTAATTGAAACATTTTCAAAAAAAACTAAAAAAATTTATAGTTTTATCATGTAACTAAAAATACACGTGACGTTTGGTGGAGGAGGGGGGGTAATTTTAAATATCGCCATGTATTACCAAGGGGGGGGGGGAAGGTCCAAAAATCTTTAAAACCTCGCTCACGTGATTAATGTACGCCTCCTAACATTAGTAACATTATTAACATTAGTAACATAGTATTAACTCAACATTCAATTATATAACATTATCTATCAATCGTTATCATTGTATTATTTTATCTAAATACACAGTATTTTTAACTAGTCGCCGACTAATTATATCTGGTCTTTAGGCATTATCCACAAAAAGCGTACTATTTTAACAGAGTTCGGTAGCATCTCGATAGAACACGAACTTTTTCTACAATTCACGTTATGAACTAATCGGTTTACAACGACTTCAAATGTAAAACAAAGTTAGTGTAAACGAACCGGGTTTAACCAATTCATTATACCTTTTATTATTTTTTTTGCATATTGCAATTCTTTCTATAGTATTGTTTATCAAAAAAAACACATGTTTTGAATATTGAGAAATATCACACACAATTATAAGGTCTAGAAATTTTAAGCATGACTCACATGGTGTATGCAGTGGTTGAGTGTCCTGGCCTTGTAACTGCAGATTTGAAAATGACCCTTTCGGGAACTGCTCTGAAAATAAAAAAATAGGTTATATACTAAATAATCGATTTAGAAAGTCGAATCAAATAGTAAAATGAAGTGAAATAAAACGTATGTGGTTAAGACAAAAAAAAATTGATATTCATGTTGTACATTTTATGGAAAATCAAATGGTAATTATCTATATTTAAGAAAAACCACCATCATGCAGGTAAGCTAAGAATGCATTATATTAATAACAAATTATAATCCATAATACTAGAACCAGTATTAGGATAAATTGGAGAAAATTATTGCGTAGACTGAAAACTTCATATTTTTTTGGCCAAAATATTTGAATAAATGTTCGGTTATAATTAATCCAGCTGAATGATAGAGACTTACGACTAACCAACTTCTATATGAGAAAGAGCTTCAAATAATATGTTTACAAGTGAAAATAGCCCTCCCTCGGCATTGCTGCAATATCCCAATTTGAAAGACGACCGTGGGATTAATATAAAAATAAACTTTATCTCAGATATAGTAAGGACAATCAATAAATTGCCTGCTAATAAACATTTTTCTTACAATTAGTAATACAGCTTATAGAACCTGTGATATTCTGTCTGCTGTAACATTACAAACATAAAAAATCGATGATATTAACAAATCTAAAATAAAGAGTATTACGTGTAATAGATCGTTTTAAGAGGTTTTTGAACAGCAATCAGAACCTAGTGTTTTTGATTGAAGCTCTAGCGAAATATGATACACGACCATATTTTTTTGAGTCAAAACCGAGACGATAATTTTTAGTTATGCTAATCCGGAACGGGGGGTGGGTGTGACCACTAAAAAATTTAGTACGATTTTAAAATAACAAACATCATTTATGAATGCAGTGAAAAACCACCAGCTTTCAAATTTAATATATTATTTTGTTCAATTTTCTTCATAATTATTTAAAAACAATTACGCACTTAGGTATTCCAAGAAGTCAAGAAGCAGAAGTTCATTTTCCTAATTTGTTAATTTTCGTAGTATTTAAAATATATAAGTTCAAAATTATGAGTGTGATAGGCTATTTTAACCCACCTTTTTCATATGAGCAAACTTGCTGTACATAAAATTTTCATATATTTGATGGGTAGTTGTATTTAACTTTCCGTAGGGTAAGTTATAGTAATCGCAAAAAAATCGAAAATTAAAATTTTTATATATCTTTACGTTTCAAAAGTCAAAAAATTGATGTATGTGTGTGCGTGTGTGTGCGGATACAAATTTTCCTCGAAGATTTGGGGAACACTGATTAACCGATTCGAAAAATTTGAATAAAAAACATTCGATTCGTATTGATAAAAAAAAAGACGTGCTGATTAGTTTTTGGCAAAGGCAGGTCTAGCCGCTCCGAAGATATGGGGCAAAAAGTGCCAAAAACAATAACTCAGTCTTTAGGAGAACGGAGGATTTTAGTAATTTAAAAAACATTTTACTTGTATTGACAAAATGAACAACTGAATGTTTTTTGGGAAGGCAGGTCAATAAAAATAAGTTGAAAGAATGTCATTTGACGGTCAAAAATGTTTTTGGACATATATGTTCATCAAATTTTCAGATATTTTATAGAGATTTTAATAATGTGTAGTAATATAATTTTTTTTGTATTCCGTATCAATATTTTTAATTACCGTACGGGAAGTTCCAGCAATTTGCTTTAAGGCATTTGGATGACATGCACCCCACTAGTTTTATTATTAAGTAAGAGCAAAAATTCAATTAAGACCTATACTTTTCCAAAACCCGGGTCAATCCGGGACAAAGGATCCAAATCTGGGACAAATATTGCTTTTAGAAAAACCTGGAACACAACGTGGAAATCCACCGGGTTCATATACCCGGTGTGCCGGTGTAATCATAAAGTAGAAGATACTGCAATGTCTTTATTACTCGTATTAGGGTAATTCACAATGTATTACGGTATAAAGTACAAACAGGATTTTTGGGTTGAAAATATAACTTTAGAAAAAGTATAAGGCAAAGTACTTTTGTTTTACCACGATTAATGTACAGGCAAATATTTTTTGAGCATCACAAATAAATAATTTTAGGTGCGTATTCCTCAGATTTAATAAAACCGCCCCTGTTCATCAGCAGTACTAAGCGTGTAATTAATTATGTTGCGCAAATGTGGCCGTACGAGTTAACAATCGCGCTTGATACGCGAAACGCTGCGACAACAGAACCGACAAATGGAGCGAACGTCCGCGCCTGCACGGAATTCCAAATTATAATATTGTCTCTTGTGGTTTTTCATCTTGATAGAGAAACACGGTAGTCATCAAGCCAAATGAAATAATATACTCCGAATTGTATGGGATACGGCAAATGATATTTATGATTTTCAGGTGCTCGACGATTGCGATTCTGCGAATGTACGCGGGTATAATGCAAACAAATACTTCATTATAAATATTCTTATAGAAGTAAAAAAAGAACACTTCAAATCAATTTAAATTAGATGAAAAAATTTTGATTAAAAATAAGTTAAAGCATGATGTAAGATCCTCGACTTGCAACCACAAGATTGCAGATTCAAATCCCGCTCTATGTTGACTCTGATAACAGTAGTGTTAAATTAAATACTAATTGTTGTCGATGAGCATTCGGATAATACTGATAATCAGATGTATGAAGAATGATGTGTATTTATTAAAAATAAACAATACATACATAGATATCAACAAAAATCAATGTGTATTAAGAAATTAAGACTTCCTTATGTATATACATACATAGTTTCTCAGATTACATTACATACATATACTATACTGCAGCATTAATCATGCAAAAATTCGAATTGTATGTACATACAAATAAATTGGTCGCGCTTAGTAGTCCGGATAATCGCAAATCCGTATAATTGATTATGAGGTCCGGATAAACGAGGTTCTGTACATGTATCTGTTGTAAACAAGTAAAAATATAGGTATAACTAGTAGCGCTGAAACTTGCCTGTACTATAATACATGTAACATTTTTTTTTACTATTTCTGCGCATCTGTTTTAGCGAACAAAATTTGTATTTATTAAAATCTCATACGCCTATGATCATTGTTGGCCGCCAAATGGCTATTTTTAAAACGTATATTTTATTGGATCTTCTAAATCTATGGACCTACCACCTTCCCAAAAATTCAATCAATTCTTAGATATGGTGGAAATAAAAGTGATGATAAATTAATGATTTAACGAAAAAATATTTCAAACATCGTATAATAGAATATAAATAATAATTGTTGAGTGGCTAAATGCTCTAGCGAGCACAGTAAGATAGAAATCTAAACATTCCAATTATAATCATAATATCTTAAAAGATAATTTATTTCGTCAATACTTGAATACATACAAAAAAATAAAATTCATGGTTTGTTGATATATATATATATATATATATATATATATATATATATATATATATTAGGGTGGTCTTTAAAATGGTTATTTTCGAATTTTCTTGCTCCCAAGGGCTCAAATGGTTTCAAATTGATAAACAGTTCTCTGAAAGTTTTAGCTCTTAATATTAACGTTTAGGTAGAGCGCAATTCAATCAAACTTCGTATGGAAAGTGCATTGAAAATGCAATTTTGAAAATTAAAAAAAAATGTTTTAGATATAACTTGGTGACGAATAAATTTTTAAAATTTTTGAAAATTTTTGAAAATTTTTCCATGCTATTTTCATACAAAACTAATTGAATTGCGCTCTATCTAAACGTTAATATTAAGAGCTAAAACTTTCCGAGAATTGTGTATTAATTTGAAACCATTTGAGCCCCTGGGAGCAAAGAAATTCGAAAATGACCATTTTAAGGACCACCCTAATATATATATATATATATATATATATATATATATATATAAATACACACAAATATATAACAGGTAAGGGTGAAAGTATACATTTGGCAGTAAATTAAATCGTGAGATAGCACGTGCTCTGTATAATCTTAATAAGAAAAGGATGACTTCACGATAATGAGAAAGGTTAATGTAATTTAATAAAATTACTAATAAATAAACATTTTAGAAATAATCAGTAGTTAGGGCTTCATACAAACACACATCAAAAACTGTCGTAGAAAAACTATGCTATAGTGGATACATTGATAAAATATCACATTCATAAGGATTAACTAACCCGCTTATATTAAAGTACAAAATTGTGACTAGTGGTATGTGGCATAGTGCCAAGGCAAATTGCTGAAATTTCCTGTACCATAATGAAATATTCGAAGAATAATTTTAGTAAAAATTTTTTTTTTGAAAATTAAAAAAATTAAACAAAAAAAATCCCAAAAGCAAACGATTCGTCAACGAAGTTTTTTGTATCACAGTTCTCTCAAAAACTGCTGACTTGCCTTTGTCAAAACCTCATCACCACTTCTCCCCATGATTACGAATTGAATGTTTTTTGGTTAATTCAAATTGATTCTCCGTTTATTTAAAAACTCAATTTCTATTTTCTGCACTTTTTGCTGCGTATCTCCGAAACCCTAGGTCAATATATTGTATCAGCTTTTCTACAATGATACGATCTGATGTAATAGTTACAATGTTTTCTCTAACCTAAAACTGTAAACTTTGTAAGAAACTAATTAAAATCTCATAGAATATTTATGACTGATATTCAGTTTAAATTTATACCATTACCTTTATATCTAGCTACCGTAAAATGGCAGACACATAATAAATTTCGCTATACTACGTGTTTAGTAAAATGACCATTCTGTTTAAATGGCCAAATAAGTATTTGTTGAGATAGGTTCAAAGTGTTTAAGAAGTTCGTGATCTATCTGGATGCTGCCGAACTCTATTGAACACTTGCACTTTGCCGAAGGACCAGATATATTTAGTTGTTGGCTATATCAGACCGTTTGAATAAAAATAAAAGATGTTGAATAACTGTTTGATTATTGTGTATTTAAAATATTAAGATTTATAGATGATTAGATAGAGGTTTGAATTAGATGTTTTGGATTTGAGTGTTAATTTACGACTGATCTTAGCTATATGAAATTTTAGTTGATACCAAATTATGTAGATTTTATAATTTTATATATTTTTCTGATTGGCCCATTTTGTGGAGTTAAGGACACCCCATTACAATTTTGGAACCAATCAGTGGTTATTACATTTATCAATCGATCAGGTATTGGTTGATAAATTGCATGATACGAAGAATTTAAACTTGATACAGGTAGTGCGAATTTCTTGGAAATATAAGGATTATAGGATGATGTAGTTAGGGACAGGTGATAAAAATTCTAGGAAAAATGGATTACTGAATTTGCGACAGGACGCGTAACAATGAAAGGGTTTATTGTCGCTATCCTGCATGGAGATAATAAAATATTATAATTATACCAGGGTTGGGAGTGACGCGTTAACATGCCCCCGGACTTAAAAAATTATGAGGAATTAATTATGAATATTTTTTTAACGTTGCTTAATCCTAGTTTTATAATTGCTTGTAACAATGTTAATGTTTTGAAAGTTTATAGATAGCACATGACATTTGATGATAATATTGATAATAGATTGATTAATGAATGATAATGATTATGGATATAATGTTAGCTTATTCACGGACACTTTACTAGAGTCTTTAAAATTGTCCAAATGTTCAAATTGATTGTTGATTATTGACACTTAACTAAAGGTTTTTAATTGTCTAAATGTTTCAAATGATTGTTAATAATTTACACTTCACAACACTTTGTTTGTTTTATTGTTTCAAATTATTTATCGTCAATTGGTAAGACACAGATTCTTGATACTGCACGTTTCACTAAATTATTGTTTGTTTTCACTGTTATCACTCGCACGATGCCGTCTTCTCCGGGATGTAGTGTTATGATTCGACCCAATCGCCACCGTAGTGGTGGTAAATTTTCATCGCGTAATAGTACCATATTACCGACTTTAATGAGTTCTGATGAATATTTGTGCCATTTTGTTCTCACTTGTAGTTCCGATATATATTCTTTGTACCACCGCTTCCAAAAGTGTTGCGTCAGTCTCTGAAGACGCTGATAGCATGACAGCCTATTCTCCGGAATTTCAAGCACACATGGATCTGGGATTGATGTGGGTGGTTTGCCAATTAAAAAATGGCCGGGAGTTAAAGGATTGTAATCATTGGGATCAGAGCTTAATGGAGATAGTGGTCTTGAGTTTAATATTGCTTCGATCTGTGTTAATACTGTGTAAAATTCTTCGAACGTAAGGCATGCATTGCCAAGAACGCGTTTTAAATGGGCTTTACATGATTTAATGCCTGCCTCCCAAAGCCCCCCAAAGTGAGGAGAATTTGCCGGAATGTAATGCCAGGATATAGACTCAATTGATAGATTGTTTGTAATGGTAGATTTAATAGATTTATTTTGTAAAAATTTAGATAATTCGTTTAATTCAGAATTTGCACCTACGAAGTTAGTGCCATTGTCCGAAAATATATCGCTAGGTTTGCCGCGGCGTGCAGTGAATCGTCTCAAAGCTGCTAAAAAACACTCCGCGGTCAAATCGGATACTAGTTCAATGTGAATAGCTTTGGTGACAAAACAGACAAACAAACAGATATATGCTTTATATTTTTTATAACCTCTGGTACGGCGATCTCTTAGAATTATGGGACCTCCGTAATCGACGCCACATGTCGAAAATGGCGTTTGAGGGGTTATTCGATGTGTTGGTAAGTTTCCCATTAATGGGTTTATTGAAGTTGGTTTAACTTTGAAACAAGTTATGCAATTTTTGACTATGTTTCTAGTTAGATTTCTACCCCCCATTGGCCAATAATTATTGCGTAAAGTATTTAACAACATTTGAGACCCGCAGTGATATAGTCTCAAGTGTTCATATTTCGCAATTAACGTTGTTAATATGTGTTTTTTCGGCAAAACTATTGGATGACGCTTGCTATAACCAATGTTTGAGTTTTTTAAGCGACCTCCAACGCGAAGTATTCCGTTTTCGTCAAGAAAAGGATTTAACGTTTTTAAATTAGAAGTTTTATCTACCGACCCATTCTTTATTATATTACTTATGTCCTTTTTGAATGCTTCGTTTTGAGATAACTTTATTAAAAGCATACGCGAAATATTCAGTTCACATACTTGTAAAGGTCCGCGTACCCTCACTTTTTTCTTTGGTCTGCAATTGTTAGAAAAACGTAAACAATGAGCTACGACACGAATCAGTTTAGTGATGGATGAATAGCGATTAAATAATTCATTTGTTTCGTCAATAATGGAAATTAGGGTAGTAGTACGACTTTCCTCATCTGTTGTAGGTATGTTGTTATTATGCTGATCGATTTTTATTGGATATCGTAGCCATGATGGACCGTTCCACCATAATGAAGAATTTATTAAATCGCGCGCGAAAATTCCCCGTGATATTAAGTCAGCGGGATTGTCTTGTGATTTAACATGCAACCAGTTATTGATATCAGTTTTAGTTTGGATATCGGCTACCCTATTAGCAACAAATGTTTTCCAACGGTAGGATGGAGATTTAATCCATGATAAAGCAACTGTTGAATCGCTCCAAAAAAATTCCCTATCGAAGTTGATGTTTAACGCTGTTTTGATTTTTTGTATAAGATTTGCTAATAAGTGCGCTGCACATAATTCAAGTCGCGGCAGTGTTATGTTACGCAATGGTGCTACTCTAGATTTGGAAGTAATGAGTTGAATTTTAAAGTTTGAATTTTTGTTAGCTGATCGTATATATACGCATGCACCATAAGCTCGTTCGGACGCATCTGCAAAGCCATGCAATTCTATGTTTACATAATCTTTACAAAACATATGTCGGTCGATATTTATATCATCAATAAATTTTAGATCTTTGCAAAATAATTTCCATTTATTTTCTATATCGGACGGTATTGACTCGTCCCAAGATATGTTTAAACGCCATAATTGTTGGATAATTAATTTGGGTATTATTATAAAAGGCGATAGAAGCCCAATAGGGTCGAATATTTGAGCTGTTGCGGCTAAAATTGATCTTTTGCTAATATTTTTATTTATTTTGATACTACTAGTATTAAATTTGAAGCAATCTGATATGGAATTCCATGTCATGCCCAGCGTTTTAACTGTTTCATCGCCGATATTGAGACATGGATTCTGATCATTTAGAAGATTGTGATTATTTGAATTGAATTTATATAGATTAAATTTGCCTTGATTTAAAATAGTTATCAAATTTTGTTTAATTGCAAATAATTCCTTTGTTGAATTGGCTCCGGTTAATAAATCGTCGACATAGAAGTCGTTTTTAATAATATCGCTTTCAATCGGATATTGAATAATATTTTCTTTTGATAATTGTTCTAGGCACCTAATTGCCAAGAAAGGAGCTGAAGCGGTTCCGTAGGTTACCGTGTTAAGTTCGTAAATTTTTATTTTTTCACATGCTTCGTTCCGCCAGAATATCCGTTGCATTTTTCTGTCATTTTGATGAACTAAAACTTGTCTGTACATCTTTTCTATATCAGCGGTGAGTGCAAAAGTATGTCGTCTAAATCTTAGTATTATTGAAAATATGTCATTTTGAATGGTAGGACCGACAAGTTGAAGTTCATTTAATGACAGACCGTTATCGGACTTACATGAAGCATCGAAAACTACTCGTAATTTTGTCGTTAAACTATGTGGTTTTAAAATTCCATGATGAGGTAAATAAAAGTTAGTTAAAGGTTCATTTAAGTCATTAACCTCGGTCATGTGACCTAATGATATATATTCATTCATAAATTGTTTATATTCGATTGATAAATCTTTATTGAATTTTAAACGATTTTCTAGTGATATGTATCTTTTTAAAGCTATGTGTTTGCTACATCCGATATCTTTGAAGTTATTTTTGAACGGGATTTTTACAATAAACCGACCGTCGCTTGCCCTAGACGTATTAGCAATAAAGTGTTGTTCGCAACGTTTTTCGTCTTCGGTGAAGTGTTGTATATTATTACAAGCCTCTAATTCCCAAAACCTTTGCACTTGCGATTCTAAACTAGTAGAATAATTACACATAGTGAAAGAATTTGGTACATTAAACGGTAATTTCCCAGCAACTATCCAACCGAACCTGGTGTTATGTAATATTGGTTGATTTTTGTCGAGCTTTATACTACCTTCGCAATAAATTTCCCAAAATAGTTCGGAACCTATTAAAAGATCAATCTTATCGCTCTTATTAAACGTGGGATCTGCTAATTTTACGTGTTTCGGATATTTAAATTTGTTCGAATTGAATGATATTGCTGGAATATTTGATGTAATAGTTTTCAGAATTAGACATGATAGTTTGGATGTAAAATGCGCGACGCGTGATTTTATCGTTACGGTTGTTTCTTCTTTTATTTCCGAAGAACTTTGATTGATGCCCCTGACTTGCATGCTTATATTTTGTTTGTCTAGTCCCAGGTCATTAACCAGTTTTTCCGAAATAAAATTAGACATCGAGCCAGAGTCAAGTAATACTCGGCAAACTCTCCAATTGTTTCTAGAATCTAAAATGTTTATTAATGCCGTGGGCAAGAGTATTTGATGAGAATTATTTTCGCTGTGTAATGAAACATTTTGCGACGTTGTTGGAATTGGATTCGATGGTGTTTTGTCATTTTCGATATGTAATAAAGTATGATGACTTGCGTTGCATGTGTTGCATCGATTTGAAGAGAAACATTCTTGCGCCGTATGATTGCTTCGCAGACAATTTACGCATAATTTTAAATTTTTCACTTTGGAAAGTCTGACCTGAGGAGATAAGGTTTTAAATGTTTCGCAATAAAATGGCGAATGTCGGCTACGATTACAGAAAATGCAGTTCGTGTTGTTTGTTACCGCATATGATTTTATATTGTTTCTAAGGCTAACAATGTTTTTATGTTTATTATTGCTAGACTCGTTTAGATTAATCGATTCAAATACTTGACAGCGTTGATTTAGAAATGTTGTAAGTTCTGAAAATGTTACTAGTTCCGAGCCTTTATTTAGAGACAATTCCCATTCTTGACGGGTTTTTTTGTCAATTTTTGAAAGTAGTAAATAGTTAATTAACGGATCCCAATATTGGGTAGGTTGTTCTAGCGCTTTTAAACACCTTAGATGTTTATTGAAAGTGTCTATTAGATCCCGGAGGCCTTTGCCCGATTCAGATGGAATGGACGGATAATTGAACAATGATTTTATATGGTTATTTACGATAAGTTTTTTATTCTCATACCGCGATTTTAGCAATTCCCAAGCAATGATGTAATTGTCCGCGGTAGCAGGTAGTGATTCGATTATATTACCTGCTTCGCCCTTTAGGCAGGATTTTAGATAATAGAACTTTTGGGAATTGCTAATATTTTGGTCGTTGTGAATAATCGAATTGAATGAATCATAAAATTGTAACCAATTTAGATAAGTACCGTCGAAATGAGGTAAATTGATTACTGGTAATTTAATATTGTTTGTTTGATTGGAATTGTCACCGATGCTACTACTTGAACTAGATATTGTTTTAAATTTTTTAATATTTCTTTCTAAAGTTAAGATACATTTACTATAAGTATTATGAAAATCACACATTTCAGTATCTATTAGTTTGTTTGTTTGCTCATCATCATCAATAATGCTTGCCATTTCGATTAATAGATCCTGAAATGTATTCAAAGAGGGCTTTAACTCCGCTAAAATATGTTCAAATTCTGATATATCTGTTTCACTACTTGCATTTTCTCCTATTCCTTTACAAAAATTATCAATTTGGGTTAAACGAGATTTCATGAATTTCTTTTTGTTTTTCAAAGATTTTAAAGAATCCATATTAACACAGATCTAGTACAATAATTTTAAAACGTTAGGTATAGACAATGGGTATAGGGATAGAATTAAAAGGAGTGCTTAAAATTAGTCTGACCTTTGTGTTGTCGGCGTCCCGTGTCCTCAGTTGTTCTTGATGAGCTGATTTGGATTCAGCTGTTGTTTCCTTGATAATGTGCTGCTATAATTATGCTTCTTGTTGTTTCACGATAATACACAACGCACTTACACTGAGATTTATTGTTAATGTTGATGTTAGCTGTTTAAATTTGATTTTAGATTAATGTTTATGCGATGCAATGTATTATGTTAAAGATTTAAATAATTACACTGTTCACTATAAGTTTTAGGTTTTAGATTTAGATTATTTCCTTCACTTTCACTGGTTGATCCGGTTCGATGGGGACCAAAAAATGTTTAGTAAAATGACCATTCTGTTTAAATGGCCAAATAAGTATTTGTTGAGATAGGTTCAAAGTGTTTAAGAAGTTCGTGATCTATCTGGATGCTGCCGAACTCTATTGAACACTTGCACTTTGCCGAAGGACCAGATATATTTAGTTGTTGGCTATATCAGACCGTTTGAATAAAAATAAAAGATGTTGAATAACTGTTTGATTATTGTGTATTTAAAATATTAAGATTTATAGATGATTAGATAGTTGAGGTTTGAATTAGATGTTTTGGATTTGAGTGTTAATTTACGACTGATCTTAGCTATATGAAATTTTAGTTGATACCAAATTATGTAGATTTTATAATTTTATATATTTTTCTGATTGGCCCATTTTGTGGAGTTAAGGACACCCCATTACAATTTTGGAACCAATCAGTGGTTATTACATTTATCAATCGATCAGGTATTGGTTGATAAATTGCATGATACGAAGAATTTAAACTTGATACAGGTAGTGCGAATTTCTTGGAAATATAAGGATTATAGGATGATGTAGTTAGGGACAGGTGATAAAAATTCTAGGAAAAATGGATTACTGAATTTGCGACAGGACGCGTAACAATGAAAGGGTTTATTGTCGCTATCCTGCATGGAGATAATAAAATATTATAATTATACCAGGGTTGGGAGTGACGCGTTAACACTACGTGAACATATTAAATATCGAGTACGTTTCACAATATATTAAACGCACCTGCATAATTAAATGAAACTCGTTTATGATACCATAATGTTGATAAAATTATTCTTAAGCAAGTTGAGCTCGATAATGTCATCAATCATTTTATATATTTATCCTGTTTGTCTAATTCGTAACTAGTTCTCAAATCAATGACACTTTGGAGCAAAGGTTTTCAAACTTTTTACTTCTGAAGTGATAGCTCTACGATTGGATTATTGGAAATAACTGTCGTTAAGTTGGCTTTTGGATTTGAATACTTGTTGAATTGGTCAATCTTGTTTTTAAAAAGTCTTCAATGTATAGCACATTGAGATCATCGTATTTCCAAGTATTTTGGGTTGTGTTTTCTGTACCAATGCTACATTTGACTTGCTAGAGCATCTCCAAAGCTATATCCCATATGACCAAATAGGAGTTATTGTTTTGTAAACTAGGATTTTATATTTAGGTGTTAATTTTGAATTATGTCCTATAAGGTAATACAGTTCCCTAACTCTAGGTTTTATAGACTTAATTTTTGTAGTGATGTGATATTTCCAGGTGAGTCGCCGATCAAAATGTATTTCAAGATATTTTACTACATCTGATGTGAAGTAAGTACATGCATACAGAAATAAGTAAGTACGAAAGTATAAGCAAAAATCAAACATTTAATCATGGGAAGATATATGCATGAGATGACAGTATTAATTGGCAAAGTCCATATCATTTTTGACCATGAAGTACGTGGACAAGCATCTGTATATGAACAAATATTATCAGTATGTTTTATTTCATTTTATTGGCTTTTCAGTAGGCACTGTTAATTACAGATATTCATTCTATGCATGAAAACCCAAATAGTTGTCCTATCTCTGTGATGAATTTATTATTAAAATTTTTATAATACTGGTGAATTTTTTAATCGATACAGCAATGCTATTTTTACTCGTGAACGTACTGCTATATATGTTTCCAAGTAAAAACAGATCTCACAACTGCTTGATATCAGAATGTCCGAAATGGTATCGAATCTGAAACCTCTAATTCCCATAGCTCCAACAACTAGTTCACGAGTAAACTTTTTGTTAGTGATTTGCCCAATCGAATGCCGTCATAGAAAATATTTTTCAGTTTGATACGAGTTGATTCGAATCAAGTAAAATCTGATTCGAATCAGGTTGTTAAAAGACGAAAAAAATTAGGAAATTTTCGAGTAGGTACTTCTCTACTTTTTATATATTTTGCATACTTTTAATTTCCCATTATATTTTAAGTTCTGCATCATAGATTTTTTTAACTTTTCGAAGAAGTTTATGTTTTCATCAAAAAATCTGATTCGCTAATTTTATGTTTTCTTGACGTTTTAAGCCATTCTGAATCGAATGAGACCAAATTTGGAAAAAGTATGTGCGTGTATGTGTGTGAACAGTTTTTTTGCCATAAATCGACGTTTTCTGATAAACGGCTGGGGTCGATTTTAAGAATTTAAAAGCCATTCAATATACATACTTCGATGAGGACTGGCGTTTATCAATTTTGCGCGACGATCAGCCAATCCGTTTCTTTGTAAATAGCATTTTTGACGGTAGATACCATATAGTCTTACAGATCATACTAAAATAATACGGCTCTACGACAAGTCGTTTAATTTTAAAAATTCGTCAAAGTTTGCAAAAAGTAGTTTCGTTTTTTTGGCGTTTGTCAAAGACCTTTCATCGACGTTTGCTCAAAAACGAAATTTAAAAGCCATTTGATGTATGTCGATGAGGGTTATCGTTTTGTGCGACGATCTGCCAAGCCGTTTCTTTGTAATTTGGAAAAAAGTGTTAAACTTTTTGTCCACGTTTAAGCTCATACTACTGAATCAATTTATAAATATCAAAAACTGTTCGAAAGATATTAGTTGGAAATGATACTGATTAGTTTTAAGTGAAAATCCACCGATGCGTTTTCTTGTAATTAACTGTTGAAAAAAAATTGAAGCCGATTTTTATGAAACTTTTTTTGGCGATACATATCATGGTCTTATAGAACTTACTGAATTAGGGCCTTACGATAAGTAGTTCAATTTTAAAAATTCATCAAAGTTTAAGAAATTAAGTAGATTTTTTACGTTTGTTAAAATTGGAATTATTAATAGTTAATTGGAAATATTAATATATAAATAATTAATTATTTACTTGGTATAACGATCGAGTACTTGGTCTTAATGAACATACTAAACCATTAAAGTCCTACTGGTTCAATTATTGAAAAATATTGATTTTTGGAAATTTTCGTTTAGAAAATACGTGTTCTCTCGTTTTCAATTATGTGCAATAAATCCACTCGGAACACTTTTAATCACTCAAATTATTTTTTACTTCCCGTAGGGTAAGTTATAGTAATCGCAAAAAAATCGAAAATGAAAATTTTTATATATCTTTACGTTTCAGAGGTTTCTGAACATTTTGGCATACCTTAGAAAAAATGGATGTATGTGTGTGTGTGTGTGTGTGTGTGTGTGTGTGTGTATGTGTGTGTGTATGTGTGTGTGTATGTATGTATGTGTGTGTATGTATGTGCGGATACAAATTTTCGTCGACGATTTCGGGAACACGGATCAACCGATTTGAATAATTCAAAAAGCATTCGATTCGTATTGATAAGGAGACGTGCTGATTAGTTTTTGGCGAAGGCAGGTCTAGCCGTTCCGAAGATACGGGGCAAAAAGTGCCGAAAACGGTAACTTAGTTTTTAAGAGAACGGAGCGTCCGATTTTAATAATTCAAAAAACATTTTACTTGTATTGACAAGGTGAATTATTGATCAAATTTTCATGAAGGCAGGTCTAGCGGTTTCGGAGATCTAACGAAAAAAGTAAAAAAAAATGCCATTTCGCGGTCAAAAATGATCATTAGACATATGCACATCAAATTATCAGATATTTTATAGAGATTTTAACAATAAGTATGAATTTTGTTTACATTCCTATGGGTTCCGTACCAATGTTTATCCGTTAGACAGCGACGCGGCGCTTACGCGCTTTATATTTTGTTTCTATGCAGTTGCGGCAGTACGATTGCTTTGAAAAAAAGTTCAGATCTTCCAAAATATGTCAAAATAAAAAAAACATTTTTTTTTTAAAAAAAAAAAAAATTTTTTTAATTTTTTTTAGAATTTTTTTTTTTTGTAAAAATTTTTTTTTCAAGAAAAAGTAATTCTTTGTCCAATTTATAGTTTCTCAAAAATCTTATTTTTGCAAAGTAAATTTTTTTCAAAAATGTTAATCGTTTTTGAAAAAATAATAATTTTTGGTACGGGAAGTTCCAGCAATTTGCCTTAAGGCACGATGCCCTAATTGCCTTAAGACAGAATTCCACTTACAGCTAGTTTCTTAATTAAGTCGGGAAGCTCATGTAACTTGCCTCAAGGTAAAATACCAATACCAACTAGTTAATTTTTATATCGTAATCCATAAAATTAACAAATATTTTTTCTATTATTTTTAATATTAGTAATACTGTTACAACAATATCTACTATCGCAGTTGGTGCTAGCCCTGTGTCAAAGTAATTTGAATTACGAAACCGTAAGCGACCCCCTTCAGTTTCCAATATGCTAATAACGGCGCCGTTAGAGAAAACGATATCGTTTTTGCGAAATCAAAACAACAAGACTCTGAAGGAAATTGTCGATCGCTAATGCATAATGCATCCATCGAAGCGAAACAACGACGAAAATACATACGAATCGTTTATAATTTGTCACTGATCGTGTCTCGATCCAGCCTATTCAAATGCCTTGTGCGTAATACGTAATAATATCGACTGAAGGTATTGATAAATTCAACTAAGGTTTTATTGATTTTTACTTAGACTTTTCACTGTTTTGAAACTGTACATTGAAGAGGTTATCATAAGAATATTTGCTTACATTTGTTCCTTGGGAAATTTAATTTATTTAATGACTCCTCTCAATTCTCTAATTAATTTTTTCCTCTAACTTTAAGAATTGAAATTGATTCTTCAATAAGCAGCATATTTGTCATATATTCGGCAGACGACACCGCTTGCATGGTCCGCGGACATCTGAAAGCTCTCGGATGGACTCACATAACACTATTTGAAAGGGGTTAAAAGTATTTGATGAAATTAAATTGGAAAGCATTTCAAAAGTTCCGAGGATAAGTAGTGTTGCGTACATATTCCTATAAAACTGAAGCTACAGGACATCCCGCACTGGCAACTCTATTCTAGGCAGCCTATGAAACGTTTTTGAACAAGCAACAAGTACGCAACGTAAATAATAGTAGAAGACAACAAAGACATATCAATAAAATAAAAAAATACTGAACTTATTTGAGAATATAATTTTTATATGTCATTAATGAAACCAAATCATGCATAGTTAAAAGTATTTTATTACTTAACAAAAATTACAAGTTTCAAATTAAAATACAATGTATTATCTGTTTTCGCTGAAAACAGTACGGTAGAGATGAATCGCGGTTGAGATAAAAGGAAAAGACGGGTTTTTCAAGTAATTCTTGACACATATTTTAGAACACAGCCACTATATTATGGATGGAAAGTGAACTTCGCTCAATTTCAAGATCCCGTCAAATTTGCGGCAACAAATTTTGACGAATAGATTTTGTACATTTATATTTTCTATGCACTAAACAAGCCAAATCTACGACTGAGCGCTGTTTGGAAGAGATCTATTTAAATGCTGGCGGATCCGGATATTCAATCAATCATTGATGAAACATGTTGTAGAACACTGGTACTACACTATCGGTGAAAAAGGGACTAGAACTCAATCTGAGAATACCTTGAAATTTTGCGATAGCAAATGCTAATCCTGATTCAACCATGGCTTCAGTAAACGTTCTCTTGACAATGCCTTGGACACCTATTCACTGTGTCAGTAGATAAACAGCCAGTAACATCGCCCGGTTACTAATCAATAGTTCACTTTGTACCGTTTTTAATGCATTTGGATGACTTTGTGCTGTCATATTTGTTATGCACGAAGCAAGCAACATTTGCGTCTGGGCACTGTTTGGAAGGAATCCATAGGTTTGATGAACCTGTGTCAAAAATTACACTAAATATGCTTGCGGAGGATTACTTATAGTAAATATAGTGATTTGATAATGGTTCAGGCATTGTTTCAGTGTCATATCTGAAAGGTAACTGCTCTACTTCCAACCCAACGTTTTGCAATTGCCTACCAACACTTTCAATTTTATGTAATTGTACTCGTTTAAGATTTCCATAACATTATGCAATTGAAGATATTATAATTTTCTGGAATAACAATTTAGAATCTTTATATCACAACATAACAAGCATAGTTGAGAGGATTGCAGTGCTAGTTAAAAAAAAATTGATTATAATATAGATTGGATAACGATGACAAAAGTTTTATTTTTAGATAATTAGAATGTTTTTAAAATACTGGCAACAGATCAGTTTTTGTATGACAATGATATATTTATAATATTGTTCCTTTCCGGTAGTGTCTTTACTACGAGCAAGTCGGACGACTTATTATTGTTTATTTTGTAATAATCTTTCAAATCTCCTAAAAGAGGATCTACAAGGGGATATCCAAATTGAAGGATTCAACCCATCTGCTGAAGAGGCTGATGAAGGAACTGAAACAGCTACGGAATCTGGTGTTGATGTGGTCTTAAATCACCGCCTTTGTGAAACTTTTGTCTTCTCAGATAAAAATCTTGACTCTTTATTTAGAAGATTGTATGAAAAAATTGATGGCGAATATAGAGTTAACAAGTTAAGGTATTCAAAACAAACATGAACAAAGTCATTAATGAAATATTAAGCCGTTTTAAAGAAATGCAAATATTCACTGGAGAATCAATGGATTATGATGGCATGGTTGCTCTTATAAAATATCGTGAAATAGGTGATGAATCTGTTACATATCTGATGTTCTTTAAACATGGTCTAGAAGAAGAGAAATTTTAAAGAATACAATTATTTTATTTATGTGAAACTGCATCTTAATATTACTGTATTTTTGTATTTATTTTTATGAATATTTCTCATTTTAATGGCTTACATTTTATATATAACTCAAATATGTTTTGATCTGTGAATAATAAAATAAAGGTTTTCACAATGTAAAAAAAATAATTGATTTTATAATTAAATACTTCATATTTCTAGCATAATAATACTAGTGTAATTTTGTTACACAATCCCTTATTATATATATATATATATATATATGCTTTTTTAAAAAAAAAAATTATCGAATATAATTCAGATTATAAAGCTCACTTATATATTTTAAGTCAATATTTTTAACTTTGCATTTCAGTTTATATCATTCTTATAAATATTACACAATGTTTCAAATCTTATAAATATATATATATATATATATATATATAATATTATTCATATATATAAATAATATTCATATATATAAATAATATTCATATATATAAATACAAATTACTTCGTATACAAGTTGAAAAATTAAATTGCATATTCATTGATGTAATTCAATTACGTCCGTAATAGTACATGCAAAAAATTAACAATTTTTGAAAAATAACGTTTAATATAGTTTGCATATGCATATGCATTTCCATTACAATTTTCTAAGTATACTACTTGTTTTTGCAATATTTAGAAAATCAATTATTATAATATAAATCATTTTGTTAAGTTTATTTAATTTTCAATTATATTACAAATACTACTTTTATTTCACACGGATTGAAATACGAGCACTATAAATTAGCAAAAATATTTTAAAATCGATAACGGAATAGCTTTTATGAATTATTATCTGGTTATTATATAAATATGATTTTATTATGATTACATTCGATACATAAAAGCTCAAGAAAAAATGTTTGATCATAAAATTTAATTCCATCAGTAATGAGACATAATTGCTCATTGATCTTGCAATAAAGTTTTATAGCAATCATTTATTTCGCGATTTGATCCTTCGGCATTTCTTCATTTCTTAGTTCTACTGCTTCGAGTTAATTTATATGGTTAATATGAAATTAATTAATTCTCGTAATTAACGGATGACCCTTAGCTGTAACTTTTGTTCCTTTGGAAAAAAATGAAATTTTTGTGATTTAAAAATAAACTTCTTTGATTTTGACATGAATTTTTGTAACTGATTGTACTTTTAAGAAATTTTATAATTTAAATAATAATTTATTTTTAATATATAAATTTACTTAACTTCATTAATTCTGAAATCATAGTGATAAAAAATCGTGCAAAATATGTGGAAACAATAAACAAGAATTATGATTAATTTAAACATAGAATATCATTCTCATTACATTATATTTTAATTATAAAATTAAATTTTAACAATGCTTTTTTATTTTCAAGATCTGACTAAGCAAATAAGGACGAAACCTACAACTCTCATTTCGTAATATTAGCTGTTTAATTAACAAATTAATGTATTTATTTACTCGATAGGCAAGGACTAATTGGTAATAATAAAATAATTTGTAAGTAAGTAGGTGTTGTAATTTATACATACAAGCTAGTTTTTTTTTATTATCCAAATACTTTTAATTGTGAATATAGCACATACTGCACCCATGCTCCAATTAAATATTTTGCTATTATTACATGAAAGAGAGAACAACAAAATTAGCGTAGAAAGAAATAATAATAATTTAGAGTTCAAATGAAGAGAAGTTTAGTGTTTTCAATTGTAACATCAAAATGTCCCAGAAAATCTCTTTGTAAATATATTTGCATACATCAGAAGATCAGCAATTTACTAAATGCTCTTGTACTAGCATTTCTCTTTCTCTTTGAAATTGCAATAGGAATATATATGAGAACATTTAAATCGAAGCGAGAGATAAAGTATTAAGAAATACTGTATGGGTGGGTAATAAAGGATTTTTTTTTTATTGAATTTCGAAGTATCGTCCCCAGAAGCTATAATCTCTTATTAAATCTTAAGAACATAAAACATAAAAATAGATAACTTGAGCTATGTTGTTCAATATTATTTTTGTATATAACGTGATTATTATAACTTGCATAACGTAAGTTATAATAATCGAAAAAAATCGTCCACGATTTCGAGAGCACGGATCAGCCGATTTGAATGATTCAAAAACAACTCGATTCGTATTGACGGGAAGTAGAGACGCGTCTGCAGAATTAGTTTTCGGAAAAAGCAGGTCCAGCCGTTTCGGAAATTCGGTGCAAAACGCAAAAGATAGTAGTTTTTAAAAGAAGTTTTGAAAAGAGCATCCGATTAGCATGATTCAAAAATATTTTATTCGTATTGGCGGGACAAAATAACGGCTAATTTTTGGGGAAGGTACGCATTTTTTGGCAATGTTTCGGAAATCCAGAACAAAAAGTACAGAAAGTGCATAGAAATATTTGGGAAAACGGATGACCCGATCAGAAAATACAAAAAATGCATTTCCCGAATTCTCAAATTCACGTATATACTTGAAATAAATGATTATAACTTTGCATTTCAATATTTATATAATTATAAATAATAACAACAAACGTTGCGAATAATATATGTTTAGTTAAAAATTACATCTAAGGACTATCTATGTTAATATTAATCTATGATATGTTTTTTTCTGAATAAAATAACAGTGTAGCAGTTTGGCAAACGTTCCAGAAAATGTAACACAGAAGACAAAAAAATAACATAACTTTAGATTAAAAACTATCCAATATATAAGACGAAATGTCGTATCGATTTTTAATAACGAGAGTTTAATAAGAAATACTTTATGATACAGCTTTGTTTTCGTAGATATTTTTCGCGTTCGATGTCTGGAAAGAAATGCACCATTATATATAATATATAGAGGGTGTCCCAGAATTTAACGTCAAGCCGAAGCAGGGTGCTAGTATTGAACGTAATTGTTCTCAAAAATATTAGAAAAAAAAAATTACGATTGTTGAAAATTACGAGTTTTTAAGTGCAATATATTTTGTACATTTTTTTCAAGGGGCCTCTCGAAGTCAATCGATTAAAAAAATCATAGTTCAATAAAGTATTTATTTGTTTACTGTGGTCCTGGAAGTATTATGATTACGAATCCAAAGCTTAAATGTAGAAAATTAATGCAAATCAATCACAATAACCAAACGGTGGTCCGAAATTCTAGGTTTCTTTTAAAGGCAAAAAAGTGATTTTTTAGATCATTTTAAATAACAGTTTAATTAGAATTTTAATAAATGAATTTATTGCAATATTAAACATACTGAATGCTCTATACTATAGTATAGATCTATATTGATTTTAAACAAATTTAAAAATAAAAAAATATAAAAAATGTAGCATGTAAAAGTATGATAAATACAGTTTTTATATTAATAATGAGGAAATAAGACGATTCATTTGATGTATCATTAAAACGTATATAAATGATTTACATCAAATCATAAATATATTTATATCAGAAACATCACCAGCAACGCTTAACAATTAACGCAGCATAATAAAAATTAAGTGGTCAAAACATTTCCAGCAATAAGTTCGTGTCATTTGTAAGCCTTTGAGCCATACAGAAATTAATTAATTAATTGGTATGTCATTAAGTCATAAGGAATCGGATAAGCGAAGCACTAGTACTTTTAATTGAATTAACAGTTAACGAGGCAGCGACATAAAAGCAATGCGTTTACACATGTGTGTTCTTTTATTGTTGGGGCGAAGTTCTCACGATTCGCCTCCGCGGACTCGTCATGATCTCGAATGCCAAGTAGACGGAGCGACCGTGAGACATGGGTATGCAAGACACATCAAAATAACTAGTGGTGCATGGCATCGTGCCTTAAGACAAATTGCTGGAACTTCCCGTACCAAAAATTATTTTTTTAAAAACGATTAACATTTTTGAAAAAAATTTACTTCGAAAAAATTACATTTTTGAGAAGCCGCACATACATACACACGCACACACATACATCCATTCCAAAATATTCAGAAACCTTTGAAACGTTGAGAAATGCAAAAATTTTCATTTTCGATTTTTTTTGCGATTACTATAACTTACCCTACGGGAAGTTAAAAATGAGATTTTTGAGAATTTTGAAATTCTTGCAAAAATTTGACTTTTTTAAATAAATTGAATTTTTTTTATATTTCAAAATTTTTTTATACCTTGTATTTTTCTGAAAATTTCGATTTTTTTTTTCAAAGCAATCGTGATGCGTAGCTGTTTTAGAGAAGAAATATCGAAGCGCGTAAGCGCCGCATTACAGTCTAACGAATAAACATTGATACGGAACCCATAGAAAGGTAAAGTATATTTATACTTATTATTAAAATCTATAAAATATCTGATAATTTGATATGCATATGTCCAATGATCATTTTTGACCGCCAAATGGCATTTTTTTAGAGAATTTGTACTCGATATCTGAAACGGTACTTCATTTTCTCAATACGAATAAAATGTTTTTTGAATTATTCAAATCGGACGCTCCGTTCTCTCGAAAACTGAATTACCATTGTTTGACCTTTTGGCCTAAAAATTATTCAGAACGTCTCCTTATCAATAGAAATCGAATGTTTTTTTAATTATTCAAATCGGTTGATCCGTGTTCCCGAAATCGTCGACGAAAATTTGTATCCGAACACACACATTTTTTTTTAAGGTTGCCAAAATGTTCAAAAACCTCTGAAACGGTAAGAAATATAAAAATTTTCATTTTAAATTTTTTTTGCGATTACTATAACTTAAACAACTTTCCATACGGAAAGTTAATAAAAACTATTTGAATTACACATACGAATATTTGCGTAATGACATTTGCCAATAGATTTACCCATTAGAAAGTTATATATACATAAGATTTTTTTTCATTAATTTTATTTGATACTCTTTACGAACAATAAGCATCATGCCCGACTATATTGTATACTAATATATCAAGATGAATTATAAATTTGACATTCATCTTAGTTATACAGTTGTTATCATTAACATGCATTATGAGAAATGAAAATGAGCATCCAAATGATTATATCATATAAATGATTTAATTTTGGATATATAAGGTATTTGATACATATTTTTTGTATGTATTATTCAAAAACGACTAAAACTTAAGGGTCCTATCAGATGCTGTGATGGGCTCAACTAACACGTGGGTTGTATAGATAGCAACCCAAATAGTTGCATCTCTGTGTGATTAATATTATTACAATTATAGATTATTGAAATTTCTGTAACAGTAATAAATTTCTTATTAGAGCAGCAATGCCAAACGCACGACAATGATAGAAACATATTGCTATCTATATTTTTAGTAAACAAAAAAAGATGTCACCACTGCTTGGCATCAGGCTGCTAAAGGCGGGAACCCTATGACTTAACTCCTCTGGTTCCCAGATAAATATGAATATGTTTAAGCAAGTGCAAAAAGTTTATTAAACTTTATTTGGCAGTTTTTTTTCTTAAGCTCTGGCTCTAAACTATAAATGCCTATCTACGATGATAGTAATGAGGAACAAACAACGACGCTTTTCGATGCCCAAGCATTCTGTAATTCGTTCAAATGTAATGTCAATAAAATATAACTTAAAAGCGGCAATATTGTGTAATGTAGTTATTATCATCAATATACACATGTTTACCATCAAATTACTGAATAAACATATTATTAGCGCCTAGAACATTTGGGCGCCGCGGCTTTTACTAGATTCGTTTTAAATGAAGCCTTTTAATGTCTAGTTATGTTTATGAATTATTTTTTATAAACACTGAGTTAAGTAATATATAAACTATAATAACTTTAAACAATAGTAATTTTTAAATCCGTAAGTTGATTATTAAGAATAGTACAAACATTTTCAACTGTATCAGAGTTTTTACACTTTTCCCGATAATTGATGGAAAAATGACATCTGATAACCAGTAAACAAATTCAGAATTAAATCGAAGTTGCTAGTAAACAGTTTGGATATTACCACTTTTTGATTATTAATTTGTTATAATGGCATCTGGAAATTCAATACATTACTCGCAGTTAACGTAAGGTCTAAGAATTAAAGAATCTATTGTGTATTTTTGAGGATTTCAAAGTGTCGAGGAGGGGTATGTGCATAAGAAGAGTTCACAATTCAAATTATTTTCGGACAAATAGCTGTTTGACCACAATAATTCTACTTGGTTTCCTTCCTCTGCGAACTTTAAACTTGTTGTTTCTTGAAAGTGTCTTTTTCGATAAAAATGTAATAAATTTTATTAAGTTTTTTTTTTAGACAGTCGCTCTGTTGCGCCAGAACGACGGTGGATGGCACGAGTAAGCCGCATTTGTTGGAGTCTGACAATACTTAGTAGTCTCTGACAATACCGAAAGAAGACGATTTGCATATAAAGGCTAATCATGGTCGTTTTTGTGGGCTCTCGCTTGTTTCATGTACGACGTTCACTTGTTGGTGCCGTGGTAGTTGTATTTTCCAAGTTTTATGTTATTTGTGTGAATAAATACTTTATTAACCCCTTAACTTAAAATGACGAGCAGAGCCCGCGTGCGATTGTTGGGCCAAAAGCCAATATTACGGGCAAAGCCCGCGTACGATATTCGGGCCAGAAGCAAATATTGCGCATTACGGACATGCGTCCGGTATGGTAAACGCTAGTATGGCAAAATATTTATTTATACCAAACTATAAAACTCAAATTATTTTTATTTTTGTGATAAACCGGACATTATGAGGGAAAATAGTCACAAACGCCGTTGAATAACTTTGGGCCGACATTTTCGAATCTAAATCATAAGTTAAGGGGTTAATCGCAAGCAGGACGTTATTTGTGCCTCTGGAGTCAATTTATTTTTCAGCATCCAATTCCTACAGCAATTTGAGAATTCCGGACTTCAAGCCACCATCCGACTGGACCGCCTTCCAAGCAGATAACTATAACATCAAGTATATCCTTAATATACTCAATTGTACAAAATTCTCGGAATAGCTATTGAATGAAATACAATAAGCTATTCCGAAATGGTCTAACCAACTCCCATCCTTAACATTGGTCCTTCGAGCCGGATTTGAACCAGCAACCTGGTGATAGTTTTTGGTGAAAAAACATTTTTGTAACAACTTGTCCGTAGTTCATACTATTACGACATTATTCTTAATTAGTAATATATATTTTTTTTCTTCAGATTAGTTGGAAAGCTACAACTTATTAAGGGTATAGTCAAGACGCCACTTGACCTTCTAGAATTAAAACTATTACTTTTCGTTTCTGAATGCTCAAAACATTAGTTAATAACTTAAAAAATATATTTAAAATGCCGTTTTCCTCTAGATCAAAGAACCCACTTAATACGTTTTCATTTCTCAGATTTATTAATTTCTTTAAATGAAGCTTTTTTCAGACATTCCAAGAAGAATACTAAATTGGGAGAAGAAATGCGATATGATCTTCAACATGTGTAATTGGGATGTTTACAAAGCACAACGCAATCGATATAAATCAACATTGTTGTTGTTGCAGATACTGAAACGTAGTAGTAGGTGCGAAATTATTTGTTCGTCTCGACCGACAGCCGATTCGCGTATGGGAGAACGAAGCCGCGGTCTCGGCCGTCATCCGCAACACGACGCTGCCAGGCCGCTGACAATGAAGCGGCCGCACTCTGCGTATCGTTACATTTTACGATTCAGGCAATAAAATAGAGTGAAGTTATGAAGATTCTTCTCCAAGAAAGGAGTTGCATACATATGAACAAATGCGATAAATAAGCCAGGGATGTAGAAACCACCGAAAGGCGCTGTGAATATATCGCACCTCGTGCAAATTTACGACTCCAGAGCTTATAATTTTATATTTATATATCGTGCGGTTTTCATTGTTTAGAGTAGCGCGTCTCTAAACTTTTAAATGCATTGACTTTGAAATAAATTTCATGAGAATTTAATTGCCAATTGTAATTACTGCGAATTCAGAAGTAAAAATTGACAATGGAAATTAGAAGAAAAACATAATAATATTTTTACATAATAAATTAGTAACTTCTCGTTGTATATATTTATGTTTTAAATCTTCCGAATATTTTGGCATATCTTGAAGAATATGGATGTAGATTTGTATTTGTGGGTGTGGGTGTTTTTTTAAGTAAAACTTCTTTAGGCGCGACTAGAGTGTAAATCCGTACAAATGCAACGGAAGTGCGTTACAGCAGATAAGATTAAGATAAGAGTCGAGTGCCAATGATTCGTCATTCGCTCTCGAGAATATCATTTTTATATGGGTCGATTGTGATTAGTCGTCGCGTATGTTGTTAAACATAATCCACTGTGTGGACGAATATTATAGAAGTTATTAATCAGCAATTACTTCATTCCTCTAATGAAGATTCATTTCTAAATGCTAATTACAATGACAAACCGATCATGTCATATTTGAAGTATGACTTTAATTACATTATTGTTTTTAAATATTATACATATATTTAATGCTATTATAAATATATGATTTGTAATTTATCATTATATAAATGTGTATAATGGTTGACACTAATAAATGTGTGCATCACAAGTGTTACCATGTTACTAATAAACATTATTCAAAATTGTTGTATGATGTATTTATTTTTACTTAACTTAAAATTGCTACTTTGTACAGTAGCAAATCAGTTTTACTTCAATCGCGTGTGAACCTTACGCGCACTCTTTTTTTTTTTGTAGTGTGGGTGTGTGTGTACATCCGTGCGTATACAATTTTTTGTCGAAGCTTTCGAGATCACCAATCAACCCGATGTAAAAAAAATGCGTTTTCAAAAAAAAAATTAGAAAATTACAGAATTTTCAAAAGAAATCGAAATGTACAAAAAAAAATTAAAAATATCTTGTATACATCGTCCAATTTGATAAGCACTTATATTTTAATCTGTTTGAAAATATTGGAAACTATTTTTAATTATATTTATATTAATAATTTATATTTATAATTTTCATTGAATATTGATTTTTATTCTTCGAATGTTCAATTACAGTACGGGAAGTACCAGCAATTTTCCTCAAAGCACAATGCCATGCTAGTTAACTTCCCGTAGGGTAAGTTATTGTAATGGGCCGAAAATCGGAATTGAAAATTTTTACATTTCTCGACGTTTTGAAGGTTTCTGAACGTTTTGGCATACCTCAGAAAAAATGGATGTGTGTGTGTGTGTGTGTGTATGTATGTGTGGATACAAATTTCCAGTCACGTTTTAGGGCGCACGGATCAACGGATTTGAATGGTTCAAAAAACATTCGATTTCTATTGATAGGGAAAAGAGCTGATTAGTTTTTGGCAAAGGCAGGTCCAGCCGTTTCGAAGATACGGAGCAAAGAGTGCAGAAAATAGAAATCGAATTTTTGAGAGAACGGAGTATCCGATTTAAATGATCTAAAAAACATTCAATTAGTAATAATTGGGAGAAGTGTTTATTAGTTTTTGGCAAAGGCAGGCCCAGCCATTTTGAAGATACGGAGCTAAATATGTAAAAAATAGCAGTTTTTGAGAGAACTAAGCGTCAGATTTAAATGATTCAAAAAACTTTCTGCTCGTCTTAACAAAATAATTGATTTTGGAAAAAAAAAATTGTTCCAATTTTTTTTTTTTTTTTTTTAGTTTTTTTTTTTTAGTTTTTTGTATATCGAAAATATTTCAGATTTTATTTTATTATTTTATATTAGACAATGATACAATATTTATAATAATCTATTAGAAACCATTCAGTATTCAACGGGAAGTTCCAGCAATTTGCCTTAAGGCACGGTGCCATAATAGCCTCAAGACAGAATTCCACTTACAGCTAGTTTTCTATTTGTGATAGGTACAAAATAGAGGTGTTTGTAATGTGGGCATCTGGCTATGCAACCACTAAGTTCCGGTTTCAACCTAATATCAAGTAGTACTAATATACATTGACTTGTAAGTATATATCAAAAATATATTTTCAAGTGAAAATAGCTTCTTTATGACAAGTGAAAATATGTTGATGCCAAGAAGTTGTTAACTTAAAAATACGATTTCATAAGGTATGCAAATATATAATAAAAATAACAAAATGCATCTAGTGGGTTGCCTCCTAACTGCCATCTGTGAAAGCTAACAAAAAATTGCTACATATCTTTATTAAATAGACGGATTGAATAGATAATTCATGAAAGAAATATGTACAAAATATATTAGAATGCTGAAAAATACTTATTTTCTATTTTTGTATTATAAGTAATACCATTTTTTTTATTTCGATGTATTTATGATAACAAAGAAGTAATAGACATTTTCCAGACACAGAAATTCGTAAATATTTCAAGAAGAAAAACGATGACCGCCGTATGATGGTCTATTATGTTTTGTTAGCTGCGCATTACATGACTACGAGTAGTTCGCATATCCAAACGCTGACGACGTTTAATCAATGAAAATTACACGAGAACAAAGCGAAAAGCACACTGTCATAACGCAGATGAACGGGCAAAGCATTAAAACAGAGAAAGAGGCCAGGCCTTTACTGCAGCAAGCAATGATTACAGCGGTAAACAATTTCCTCGCGGAGGTCGGCGAGCGTGTATCAAGAGTTTTGTTTTTTCATAGCGTCTTTGAAAGTTTTTACGTTAGATAGATTTTTTGTGCTGCGATATTACGGAGAGCGCGCGCGACGTGAATGGGCGAGGAACCGCCATTGACTGTTCGAAGAGCCTCGGGGGTCCATCTCAGACTTCATTCAACTTATCTCGACTCACGACATAAGAGTATCGCACCATGTACTGGACGATTGACCAGATGGAGTGCTATAGGACTCTAAGAGGTCCTAGCACTCAAGTCGCTTAAGTGAGAAATGAAAGTTAATTAGTAGTGCATTGCCATCGTGCCTTAAGAAGGTATTCTAGTGTAGAGCGATGAATTTTAGGTCATTTTTAAAGTGTCATAAAAGAAAGCAATGAATGTTTTTACTATCAATTTTTTACCACTTGTTTATTAATATTATTAAAATACAATACAAAAATTAAAAAAGAAAAAGTTGAAAATTGAAGAAACTGGCAGCTGATGAAGTGGGGGGTCTCAAAAAATTGGCACCTCAGTCTTGACATGATTTCAGCCCTCCTAGCCATCCGAAATAAAAGAAAAAGATTATTAATTTACAATGATGTCGCAATCGCCCGAACTAGTGATGAGTAAAAAATTTTTTTTTACAAATTGGCGACTGTTTGTAAAAAAAAGTGTTTTTTACTGTTTCTCGAGTTTCTCGAATTTTTTAAAAATAGTAAAAATTGGAATTTGGGGATAGTCCTAGTTCGGGCTATAGATAGGTCTATAAACAAGACTCTCTGAAAATTTCAAGTGAATCGGTCGAGTAGAACTCGAGAAATCGTGTCAAGAGAACTGAAGAAGTCTGTTCTGAGAAAAACCCATTACAGTTTTGCGTGAAGCCAAACCAGTATGGAGACCGAGTTAGTAAAATGCCTATATCTCCGAAAATAATTCAATTTTTCAAAAACCTTCTCGTACCCATATTCTTGATAGTTAAACTTTAAAAATATGGAATAAAAAAAAAGATTTTTTTGAATTTCTACACTAGAATATCCCCTTAAGGCAAATCCTTCATACTTCCCGTAAAGTAAAATTTTTAAAATCTTGAAACTTTCAGAAAATTTGAACTTTTTTCAAAGCGATCGCGTTCCGAGCACTTTTTGATCTGTATTCTCGAAACAGCTGGAGATATGCCTTTTCCTCAGCATGTCTTCCCATTAATAGTAATTTAATGTTTTTTGAATCGATCAAAACGGTTGATCCGTGCTCTCAAATTCGTGGAACAAAATTTGTATCCAAACATACATACATCTATTTTTGCAAGTCACTCAGAAGGTTTTGAAACGTTAAAAGACATGAGAAAATATTCATTATCGATTTTTTGCGATTACTATAACTTATGAACAACAACAAATGATCTGGTCAGAACAATTCAAAATGCAAAGCTCATTATGGTGAATAGTGCACTTATATTATTAAAGAATAAAATATATTTGTTATACAAAATTATTTGCAATAAAGTAATAAGAATGTTCAGATTACAGTTAGGAAAAAAGAACTATATATTTGCGAGTAAATAATTTTTCAAATTGTTCATTAGTGTCATTCCCTTCCCGCCACCTATCGAAACGCAATAACTCAGTCATGCTTACAGATTACAAGACCTTAAATAGAGGTCCCGGGTTCGATCCCGCTTTGAGCAGCTTGATATCGATCTTTTTCACTTGGAAATAAAGAATGCAATATGTTTTCAAGTGCTAGTTGGCCTGGCTCGGCATTAATAAAAAGTCATCACTATTACAGATATTGTAATAATCAAATTGATCAAAGAAAGGACAAGTGTTTTGGTAATTTACCATAACAGCTTATAGAACCCTTAAGGGGCCGTTCAAGTATTACGTAAGCACTATAGGTTGGCGGAGGGGTTGTTGATTTGCGAATTTTGGGTTGACATGGGGGGCAGGGGAGTCTGGATGATGATTACGTCATAGGTAGTATATTTATTTTTTACATCAATTGCAAAATGTTTACGTAAGCATGGGGGTAGGGGGTAAGAGCTTTGCTTACTTTTGCTGACAAGGGGGATGGGGGGTAAATAATTGTAATAAATCTGCTTACGTAATACTTGAACGATCCCTAAGCTCTAATCACATCTAAAGAACTACTTTTGCAAAAATGCTTACAGATTTCTGTTAAAATTTCAATTATAACTAACATCATTGACAAGATGCCCAGGTAGTCAATAAAATAAAATAACATACAAGCATATTTCGTATTTAGTCAAAAATGCTTGTAAGTCTAGTATATATTTAAAAAGTAAAAGCTCCTTTACAGAAATCACGGTGCCAATGAAAAAATCAAATAAACCGCACCATAGCAGAAAACTAATAAAAATAAACAGAACAGCAATTTTGCGAAATTGTGACGACTCGAAATGACCGGTCATCTTGCGAGCGACGGCGCCCGCCGTAGTGCTTTGTGAACGATCTCGTTGCGCGATTAACTGCACGTATATATATGCATCGTACAAATTTCCATCGAATCGCAACTAATGTCAAGGTCGCCCATCATCATTACAAGAGGCCGAACCCGAAGATATAATCGCCTCGCCGCGTCGAGACATCGCTGTCCCGGCGATCATAGTGCTTTCCGCGCTGCTGTCCGACTATCTGGCTACTGTGCACAAAATCGTATAGCGCACGATCATCGGCAAAGCAAATACCTGTGATTAGCGAAGAACCAACTGTTCCTTCGTGCAGGTTGTGAGGATGGTAGCAACTGACTCATCGACTTTTCTATACGAAACGACGTAGATGGAAATTTATAATGTATCTTTGAAGTACTCGGAACTACTATTATAACTAAATGCAATAATAACGTACGTATACATACAGATAGAGATATACATATACAACAAATGCACACACACAGATATAAATATATACATATTCTTGAATGTTGTTTTTCACCCAATCGTCAAAATGAAAGAAAATATTTATTTATACGTTTCGAAAAAATAAAATATTTATTTATATGTTTCGACACTGTTGTCGATCATTCAGCAATTTCATCAGAAAGTATCTGAAAATTTTTTTACGAAGTTTAAAAAAGGTTAAATTTAAAATATAGATTAAAAAATGACAAGTAAAAAATTGATACATACCACACCAGGAAAAATAATAACAATTTAAAAATGATAGAAAATAAACAAATAACTAGTTGGTTTGGTATTTACCCTTGAGGCAAGTTACATGAATTTCCCGATATGTTTAAATAGTCGACTTAATCAATAAAAAAAATTTGTGAGTCATTAAAAGTATTCCGAGTAGATTTATTACACATAATTGAAAACGAACGAACACTGACTCGGAGTATTTTTTAAAAGCAAATTTTCAAAAATCAATCATTTTTATAATTGAACCAGTTTCCAAGACTTTAATGGTTTATTACGTTCAAGACCAAGTACTCTATCATTATACGAAGTAAATAGTCTACTTTTAATTTTAACAAATGTCAAAAGAACTACTCATTTTCTCAAACTTTGATAAATTTTTAAAATCAAACTATTTGTCGTAAGGCCGTAATATTTCAGTAAGTTCTATAAGACCATGGTATATATCGCTAAAAAAAAAACCATAAAAATCGGCTTAAATTTTTTTTTCAACAGTTAATTACAAGAAAACGGCTCGGTAGATTTTCACCTAAAGCTAATCAGTGCCATTCCCAACTAATATCTTTCGAACTGTTTTTGATTTTTCAAAATCAGTTCGGTAGGATGAGCTTAAATGTAGACAAAAAGTTCAATACTTTTTTTCAAATTACGTCTTTCAAAAAGAAACGGCTTGGCAGATCGTCGCACGAAACTGACAAACGATAGTCCTCTCATCAAAATACATCAAATGGCTTCTAAATTTCTGAAATCGGTTCAGGCGTTTTTGAAAAAACGTCGATCAAAGGTCTGATTTTGACAAATACCAAAAAAACGATACCAATTTTTGCAAACTTTGACGAATTTTTAAACATAAACGAGTTGTCGTAGGGCCGTAATATTTTAGTATGACCTAGAAAACTATGGTATCTACCGTCAAAAAAATAATAAAAAAAATCGATTTTTTTTTTAACTTTATTACAAGAAAACGGCCCGGCCAATTTTCACCAAAAACTAATCAGCACGATTCCCAACCAATATCTTTCGAACGGTTTTTGAATTTTCAAAATTTATTAAGAATTGCGGGCTAAAAAGTAGACGAAATTTTTTTCACTTTTCTGCAATTTACAAAGAAGCGGCTCGGCCGATCGTCACACAAAACTCAGAAACGCTAGTCCTCATCGAAATACATCGAATGGCTTTTAAATTTTCAAAATCGGTCCAACCGTTTTTGAGAAAACGTCGATTTACGGCAAAAAATCTGTTCACACACACGCACACACGCACACACGCACATACACACACTTTTTCCAAATTTGGTCTCATTCGATTCAGAATGACTTGAAACGTCGAGAAAACATAAAATTAGCGAATCGGATTTTTTGATGAAAACAAACTTCTCCTTCGGGAAGTTAAAAATTTGTTTTAAATTTAAAATGAAGACTTATGTAGTGTTTCGTTGCAAGCAAAAAACCAAGCGCGCCCGATGAAAAAAACCGAGGTCCTAGAATATTAGGTTGTCAAATATCTCCCTTCCGCTTTTTTGCTATTGGTTAATAATACAAAAAGGCGGAAGGGAGATATTTGACAACCTTATATATCGAGGATTATTTTAACGTTTGAAATTTTGTAGATGAATTAATAGCGATTGTACTTACAGTTATTTTTACATTTACCTACAAAATTTATATTTATAACTACAGGTTTAGAGAAAAGAGCCATGTCTCTTGAATCAAACCATAAAATTATTGAAAAATGGGATGATGACAATTATGTAGGGCGTAACCCATCATAGATATGTACCTACTGTGTATAAGCAGAAAAGGTTGATACTGGGTATAACTGCAGCTAAGAGCCTTATCATAATCTATAGGACTTTTTAAGCTCTAAAACTTGCAAATGTTGCAACAGTTCGGGCATAGAGTTTTTCAACGAAACATGTTTAACCATTTCTATAATATCATAAATGAAAAAAACACTCAATGTTTTTGTTTTGTTTGAAAAGATTTATTTGTTCCATATTATATTACATAAAAGAAAAAGTGAATATGTAAGATTTTGTATACCTATCATCTGATACTAATACAATTCATTGATAAACAACATTTTAAACATTATTGATTGTATAAATTAAGTAAATTAAATAGGTAAAGGAAAAAAAATCACAAAAAACATATTACACTGTTAATTTTTAGAGGTGGCTTTTAGTGTTAATTATTAAGAATGACTGTCGGTAAGTTGTAATTGTCATACCAAAACATATCTTGGGTTATAGATCCAATATTCGTAATAGTTGGGTTATCACTATGTTTGAATTTTTCAAAAAATTTCCTTGCTTGCTATTTTATAATTTCATATATACATGGTATATTCAGTCGATTGTGTAGATAGTGATTGAATACATAATAAGTGATAGGGTTCTCTTTGTTCCGAGTATCATTCTCAATGCTTTATTTTGTGTAATTTGTAATTTATTTATGTTTTGTTTATTGGTCATACACCACGCAGGGGCTCCATTGGTTAAAGTTTATCTTACCATTGCTAGATAAAGTCTTCTCTTATTCTTCAGATTAATATTGTTGATAAATTTTAGTAATGGGTAAAATAAATATAAAAATCTATTAGCATGATTAACTTTGCATTTGATATGGTCGTTGAAATTGAGTTTTCGATCCATTACTAAGCCCAGATACTTAACTTTGTCTCTCCATAAGATATTTTTGCCGTTTATAAACACTCAATGGTAAATTTATTTTTAATATTCAAAAAAAATAAAATAAATAAAATTACCGTTCTAATGTAATGTAAATAATGGAATTCTCAATTTGTATTGATAAATCTGGAAATAAATGCAAACAACGTGTCGTCCAGGGACGACATCCGTACTCGCAGTAGGTTATCTGGATGTCGAACAGTTAAATACAAAAGGGGTAAAATCAGAATGATATACCTATATATAATTCTGCGGTACCAAAATGGTACTTTTATCGTCAATTTTTTTGAATTAACTAGCAACATTTGAAGAAAACTTACAGTCCAGTGTGTTATTACAAGTAAATTTTCTCATTATGTTATGAGCAGAGAGGCAAATAGTGAATTAAATACATCTACGATTCTAAGCAGGTTAGGAACTTGGGGTTTGATCAACAATCATTTAGCTACATCTACTTCTTGAACCATTTGACTGCTAACAATGAACTAATACGAGTATTCGTCAACCACGCGTGCAATCTGACTGCTATGATGAAGCACATGTCTGTGGGCGTCGCGTCGCTGACCAGCATCTGACGTAACAAATGCGTTCGCATTACGAGCCTGTGTCACGCGGTCGCGCAGCCAATGGCCCGGACAGCGGCCACCCGACCGCCCGGCCACCCGATGTTAGAGGACGGGGCGCCGGCGCCATTCAGCGAACACCGAGGACGTTCTAACAGAAATGGAGATCAAATAAAACTAATACCGTGTGCGAGATTCAAAAGAAGAGAAATTGCATCCCGTTAAGCGCCGGTTGCCGGCGATCAAATAGAACAGACGGACATGTGCCGTCCGCGCTCAGCTGAAGGTTGCGAGGGAGCGCAAATGTGAAACCGTTATGCCAAATGACCATCTACGGCTTTCGGGAATGAGGAACGGCAAGCAAGAGGGTGCCAGAAATCAAGATCTAAAGATATATAAGGATATTAGGAGAGTTGAATTCTATCAGAACGCAGCTATTGTCGATGCAGATTTATTCTGGATCTCTTAATGCCCGCTGATCTATTTTAGGAAGCTCAAATGAACAATGAGAATGTATTTTAAGGAGGTATTCTAGTGTAGAAATTCAAAAAAACGATTTTTTTTATTTCATGTTTTCGAAGTTTAACTATCTAAGAATATGGGTGGTACGAGAAGGTTTTTGAAAATTTGAATTATTTTCGGAGATATAGGCATTTTACTGACTCGGTCTCCATACTGGTTTGGCTTCACACAAAACTTTAAATGCGTTTTTCTCAAAACAGACTTTTTCAGTACTATTGATACGATTTCTCGAGTTTTAATCGACCGATTCACTTGAAATGTTCAGAGAGTCTTGTTTATAGGCCTATCTATAGCCTGAACTAGGATTATCCCCAAATTCCAATTTTTAGTATTTTTAAAAAATTCGAGAAACTCAAAAAAAAACAGTAAAAAAACACTTTTTCAAAGTCGCCAATTTGTAAAATGATTGCGACATCATTGTAGATTAATAATCTTTTAATTTTTTACATTTCCGATGGCTAGGAAGGCTGAAATCATGTCAAGACTGAGGTGCCAGTTTTTTGAGACCACCCACTTCATCAGCTGTCAGTTTTTACAATTTTCAACTTTTTTATTTTTTAATTTTTGTTTAATAATATTAATAAAGAAGTGGTAAAAAATGGATAGTAAAAACATTCATTACTTTCTTTTACGACACTTTAAAAATGACCTAAATTTCATCGCTCTACACCAGAATACCCCCTTAATATCACGTAATTTAGTTTTTTTTTGAACTAGTGGCGCATAGCATCGTGCCATAAAGCAAATTGCTAAAACTTTCTGTACCAAAAATTAATTTTTTGTTAAAAAGCTTCAATTTTTTTTTAAAACTTTGAACAAATTAGATTTTGAAAGTTGTGCAATTTTTGAAAAATATTTACTTGAAAAACTCGGATTTTTTTTAATTTGGATTTTTTTCTTAAATTTTGAACTTTTTCCAAAGCAATCGCGCTGCTGTTAGCTGTTATAGAGACGAAGTATTAAAGCCCGTAAGCGCCACGTCGCAGTCTAACGAATAAACGAAGATAAAAACGGATAAATTTTTGAATCATTCGGAGTTAAACGCTCCTTTCTCTCAAAAACAGAATTACCATTTTTGCACTTTTTGCCCTGTAACTTTGAAACGGCAAAACCCTGCCTTTGCCAAAAACTTTTCAGATTTCCTTATCAATACGAATCTATTTCTTGAATTTTTTAAAACTAAAGTTTACATCCGCACACACGCACACACATGTATTTTTTTCAAAGGTATGCCAAAATATTCAGAAAACTTTGAAACGTAAAAATATATAAAAGTTATCATTTTCGATTTTGTTGCAATTACTATAACTTGACCTACGGAAAGTCAATAAATTGAAGAAACTCTTACAAACGCAATCGATGTTGTGTAAACAATATCATCTAAAAGACTAATCTAATTTTTTGTATTTCAATAAGATCTAAAAATAAACCCACATGAATAAACATAGAATTAATATATATACATGTAAGTATACGTTTCAAAGACAAAAAATGAAATATTGCGTCGCGTCGCAACATTTTTGGTAATGAGATCTCTCATGACACATTGCATCCTACGAATCGTCCCATATGGTGGACAAAGAATATTACGCATATCACATAGCTACTAAGCAAGCCACATGTGCAGAACCCTGAATAACTGTAGAGAGCACATTTTCGAAACAATGCATATTTTCTGAAAAATTTTAATCAAATTTATGGCAGTAAATCGTGTAAAATACAAATAGAACTGATTTATTGATGACTCCGTAAGTGAACATTGTATAGAAAGTTTGAAAAAAAATATTAGTAATATCCATAAATGCATTTGAACCGCTGTTATAGATATAATGCAGTATAAAAAAATTGACATGCCCAGAATTAACCCTTTTATTGGGTAACGAAAAGTTGGGGGTGGTCAAAAAGGTTACAAAAGAAGTTGAGAACAAAAACTGGGTTTCTAAAAAAATTATGTAAAAATGAACAACTTTCCCTCAATGATTTTTCCAAGAAAATTGTGACTTTTCGATTGATGATTGTTTTTTATTTGTCATTATATACATATCTCAGTCAGGCAGAAATGCCTGGTGTAAGAGATTATAAATTGGTTTATACATACGAGTATACAATTTCATATTTATCATATGAAAACTTCATATGCACAAAATTAATGATATTACATTCTTAATTATATTTTTGTGTAAAATATAATTAGATGTAGAATAACGTGTCGATTTAACTTTGTGCTACTGCTTTTTGAAATAAAAAGAAGACATGTTAAAAGGTTGACACAGATTTGTTAAAAAGAAATTACGTAAACTAAGTTGTATATTCCCTATTACTGATTTATACTTCTTACTATGCTGTGGTTTGCGAAGATCAAATTTATGTCATTGTCAAATGCAACTAGTGGGGCGCATGGCATCGTGCCTTGAGGCAAATTGCTGGAACTTCCCGTTCCAAAAATTATCGTTTTTTTAGAAGATCAACATTTTTGAAAAAAATTTACTCTAAAAAATTAGATTTTTGAGAAACTATAAATTTGACAAAAATTTACTTTTTTTTGAAAAAAAAAAGACTTTTTGAAGAAAAATGTATTTTGAAATATTTTGTAAATTCTGAACTTTTTTTCAAAGCAATCGTAGTGCTTTAACTGCATAGATACGAAATATCGAAGCGCGTAAGTATGCTAACGGATCAGCATTGGTACGGAACCCACAGGAATGTAAACAAAATTTATAGTTATTGTTAAAATCTCTATAAAATATCTGATAATTTGATATGCATATGTTTAATGATCATTTTTGACCGCCAGATTTTTCATTTTGTTAACACAAGTAAAATGTTTTTTGAATCATTCAAATCGGACGCTCCGTTCTCTTAAAAACTGAGTTACCGTTTTTAACACTTTGCCCATTTGCCTTCGCCAAAAACTAATCAGCACGTCTTCTTATCAATACGAATCGAATGTTTTTTGAATTATTCATATCGCTTCATCCGTGTTCTCGAAATCGTCGACGAAAATTTGTATCCGCACACACATACACACAACATATGCATTAATTTTTTCTAAGGTATGCTAAAATATTCAGAATCCTCTGAGACGTAAATATATATATATAAAGATATTCATTTTCGATTTTTTTGCAATTACTATAACTTACCCTACGGGAAGTTAAAAATGTACAAAACTAAAAATAAGTTTTTCATTAATTTATCCTGAACTATCGTTGCTTCTTCAATAAGATATTTAACGATTCATTTAAAAATATAATGACTACCAATCTTTCCATTTTAGTATTAATTACATACTTATATCATTGCTATACGTAAGAAAATCTTTAACCTGTTTCATTGTAAGTAAAAAAATGGTATCGCTTCAGAAAACTGGCGGTCGAGAGTTGGAACATTCCGCTTATATAAGAGAAATGCTTGTGAAACCCTCTTAGCAAAAAGCTTCTGGAATACATTAGAACGTCCAATTGACAGTTGATGTCATTTCTTCGAATGACAGCAGATGATTTGTTGAAAAGCTCAAGTGTCAGACAATCCGACTCACTTGAAGGAATAAATCAACGATCAAGAGAGCGATCCGATTGCATATGATGCATGTGTTACCATTGAAGAAAGTTGATGCCGAAGTGAAAAAGATGAAAGAAAACGACATTGATGTTGAAGCCGCGGACCTAGAGCGAATGGAGAAACGCCCACCTGACATGGTGGAAGTACCGAGATCTGACACTTTTGATAAAAGAGATATAAAAGCTCTGTTAATTTCTCTAGGAATTGATTTAATGAGGCAAAATGTACATAATATTATAAACTGGTTTGTTAAACTATAATAAAATTATAAACGACAATACTCTATGACTTTTAGAAATTTGATGTCCCCTGTCATTACCCTGGATTTAAGAAACCTAATTGAGATTTGGAAAAAAAATATTTTTTACGATAGTTTTTACATCTAATAGATAAAGCCTTGTGTAAAATAAACATACGATTTAAATATATGTGTTTATTAATTGATCATATTGCGAGCGCCCAGATAGAGGTTTTCTGTTTTTATCTATCTTCTTGGAGGTGCATCGTTTATATATTAATTGTTTGAGATTTATTATAATAAGGATCGATGTTGAATACTACATATTTGGAAATGTGACGATAGTTTTTATGTGTGCATTACTATATTAAAAATAAAAGAAACTAAGCCTTAACAGCAGCATCTTGTTCTTTCATAAAAATACTCCGCGGTAAGAACTTCGCTTAACAATCTAAGATTTCAGGTTCAAACAATAGCAATAGTAATATAGTAGTAATAGTAGTATCGTTTCGAATGAAAATTTAGTAGAGAATTTCCAATAATAAAAATATATCAAATATAAATAAGCACATCGTTCTAATAGTTGTTTGAATAAAAAACAATTTTTGTTTTGAAGTCTTAATTTGAAGAATCGTCATTTATTAACTTTCCATAGTGTTAGTTATAGTAATCGCAAAAAATCGATAATAATTTTTTTTGCATATCTTTACGTTTCAAAAGTTTCTGAACCCATAAGAAAAAAATATGTATGTGCGTATATGTGTATATGTGTGTATGTATGTATGTGTGTATGTGAGTATGTGAGTATGTGAGTATGTGAGTATGTGTGTAGTATGTATATATGTATGTAAAACACCATTTTCGCCGACATTTTCGAGAGCACGAATCAACCGATTCAAATGATTCGATTCCTATTAATAGGAAAGTCGTCATGTCGTCATAGGAAAGTGTGCTGATTAGTTGTTGGCAAAGGCAGGTCCAGCTGTTTCAAAGATAGGAAGCAAAATGTGTCAATCATGGTAATTCAGTTTTTGAATCATTGGAGCGTCCGATTTGAAAAATGCAAAAAAAAATAAAATTGACGAAATAAAGACCTGATTAAATTTTAGAGAAGCCAAGTCCAGCGGCTTTGGAGATCCAATATAAAAGTTAAAAAAAAATCCATTTGGTGGTCAAAACTGATCATTAGACATATGCATATCAAATTATCAGGTATTTATAGAGATTTTATTAATAAAAACAAATTTTGTTAACATCTGTATGAGTTCCGTACGGCTATCCCTTAGACTAATTTACCATTGATTATTACATGCTTCAACAATATTATAATTTTTATTTTAAAAAATAATTTTAAAAAAAACTTGAGTTATTATTCTCTTTTTCTGCTAAAGTTTCCAACAAGAATTTGGAAAAAAATATGATCACTTTATGGTGATTCAAGAAAAAATAGTTTGATACATGTACGTAGGTCAAACAAAAAACATCATCCAATATGAGAGGGGTCATAGAAAAATTCATTAAATTCTCATAAACAAACTTATCTAATTCAGAGCCTAGAAAATTGACCGACAATTTTACCCGTTTTTTACCCTTTTGTTAAAGCACTTGAATATTCGGAACACATACGAACATATCAAAATATGGGAGGCCGGTGGAGGAAAAAAAAACAAATAACAAAATTACATATTCAGCGGCAGTAAATAATCTAACAGTACTGTCAACGCGACCACTGAAACATAAATCACAGCAGGGCAGAGAGCAAGGGCAGCTTTAGACATTTTACTAAGAAGTAAATATAGTCCGACTAACGGGGGAAAACTGGACACATCGCCTACCACCCCATACCTACAAAATGATGTACAATCCGCGTTCCAAGTTTATGCCAAAAAAAACAAATTAGTATTAAAAAATATAAGTACAAGGTGACACAGATTTCCGTAAAAATTTATTCGATAAATATAAATAAATAATAAAATAAACCGTGTGTTAATGATTTAATAGGATAAACAACTCTAAGGTAACTGATAGTTTGTGGTTGATATTTTATGGGTTATAGTCAGTCTATACTTTAGTCAATATGTTACATTAGATTCAATACATGCATTTATTAATTGAAGTATTAATAGTTGATAACTTATAATTTGAACAAAATTAATGTTCAGTATTAGAAATTTTTAACTTTCCGCAGGCCGAAAATCGAAAATGAAAATGTTTGCATATTTTCACGTTTTGAAGGTTTCTGAACATTTTGGCATACCTCAGAAAAAATGGATGTGTGTGTGTCTGTATGGTTCAAAAACCATTCGAACTCTATTGATAGGGAGATGTGCTGATTAGTTTTTGGCACAGGCAGGTCCAGCCGTTACGGAGATACGATGCAAAGAGTTCAGAAAATAAATGGGAGTATCCGATTTGAATGATCCCAAAAACATTCAATTTTTAATGATTGGGAGAAGTTGTGTTTAGTTTTTGGCAAAGGCAGGTCCAGCCGTTTTGGAGATACCAAGCTAACTGTGCAAAAAAGTGGCAGTTTTTGAGAGAACCAAGCATCCGATTCGAATGATTCAAAAAACTTTTTTTGTTTTGACAAAATAAATGCTTTTGAAAAAAATATTTCAAATTTTTTTTTCAATTTTTTTAATTTTTTTTTGTATACCGAAAAATAATTCAGATCTTAATTTTAATTCTGGCTTAGGTTCTCAAATTCACTTATTTACTTTAAATAAATAATTTTAACTTTGTAGTTAGTTCAGTCCAGTTTATTATATAATATATAATAAACTGAACTATAAATATTAGACAATGTTATAGTATTTATAATAATCTATTTCAAAACATTTAATATCATGGAACATTTTGTTTTGGTATGGGAAGTTCTGGCAATTTGCCTTAAGGCAACGATGCAATACACACACAACTAGTTAAATATTTAGTTTATAATGAATTGATGGAGCTACATTTCTGACTTAAAAGCATAATTTTACTAGAAAATAAATATATTTTAATTTTTTTTACATTTAGACAATTCTTTAATTATTTGAACATTGAAATAAAAACTTTTTACCTGAAAGCTAGTTTTTTTTTAATTGAACACACACTAAGAATCAAATTGTATATTAACTTATTAACTTTTCATAAAAAAATATCGATTTGCTAATTTTATGTTTTCTCGACGTTTCAAGTTATTCTGGATCGAAAGAGACCAAATTTGGAAAATGCGTGTTTTTTTTGTATAGCGAAGGAAATGCCTTTATACATCCCAGACAAATGTGTGTGTGTGTGTAAGTAAACTGATTTTTCATCTTAAATCGATGTTTTCTCAAAAACGGCTGGACCGATTTCAAAAATTAAAGAGCCATTCGATGCATCTCGATGAAGACTTATTTCTCAGTTTTGCTAAACGATCGGCCGAACCGTAATTAAAAGAAAAGAGAAAAAATACACTTAGCCAAAAATTGTGACTGGATTTTGAAAATTCAAGAACTATTCGAAAGATTATTTGGAAATCGTGCTGATTACTTTTGTACAATTTTTTTTCGATGAAATTTTTTATGTTGACATCATGGTCTTAAAGAACACGCCGTAATATTACGGGCCTACGGCAAGTAGTCTAATTTTAAAAACGTCATCAAAATTTGAAAAAGCTTTTGTGATGTGATGTGAGTCAAAAATTGAAAACGCACAAAATTTAAAAGCTATATTTTTTTATTTGAAATCAGCCGAAAAATAAGTCTACAAAACTTATTTATTTATGTAAAAAATGTTACCATTAATTTAAATCATTAAATAATATCAGGGACTACGTATATGATATATGTAATCGTGTAGTTGAAAATTTCATTTAACTATCTAAATTTCAATTTCGGTTGATTAAGTCAATTATTACATATTTCGGGAAGTACATACAACTTTCCTTATCAAAATGCCACTTTCAACTAGTTACCCTTTGTTTTAGCTTTTATCAGAAAATGAAGTTAAAATACGCATATATTTCATCTTAAGACGAAACAGAATGTTGTCGATAAATTTTTCTATTAAATATACATATAGTATTGAAGCGCGCTTCCCCCATATATCAAAATACATTTTCTCACCGATTCCATAAATACTGTGAACGACTATACTTTACATCTGCTGAATGCGGAAAAACTGGATGCGAAGATGGTCAGATTTATCGCCGAGGTGCAGTCCACGGCCGGCACCACACTACAGAAACGCAAATAGGCAAAACGCTCGCCCCCGGTCACCCTTATCGGCCTCACGCTGTCCAGATACACAAATTTTATTTCAATTTCACTTTGCAAATCAGATTCGCATCTTATAGGAACGGAGCTGGGGCTACGGTTGAGTATTTTTAGAAGAAAATGATTTATTAGATCAGTTAAGAATAAATAAAACTAGTGGTGCATGGTATCGCGCCTCAAGTAAAAATGCTGGAACTTTCCGTACCAAAATTTAACATAGCTTTAAATTTTTTGGAAACTTTTGAGAAAACTAGGTTTTTGAGAATTTTGAAATTTTCGAAAACAAAGGATTTTTTAAATTTTATTTCATATATTTTGAAATTTTGAACTTTTTATTTGAAGCAATCGCGCAGCGTTGATGTTTTATATCGATGCGCGGAACGTAGTTTCGCAGTCTAAGAGATAAAAATTGGTGAACCCACGGAAATGTAAACAAAATGAGTACTTTATAAAATTTCTATAAAATATCTGATAATTTGATGTGCATATGTCTAATGATTGTTTTTGACCATCAAGTGGTATTTATTGTTACTTTTTACTAGAACTTCGAAACCGCTAAACTTGCCTTCCCTAAATTTTTTTTTTAATTTCAATAATTATTACAACTGTTAAATCTAGCAATATTGATAAATATTAACATAAATTTAAATAAGTAAGAGTGCAGAAGATAGAATTTACATGAAAATATCCGTAATATGATGAAAAAAATACAATCGGTTTTTCATTTTGTCAATACAAATAATGTTATTTTTATTGAAATTTGGAATTCAATAAAGTTAAAAATATAACTTTTTATTGAAAATTGAATTATTGAAATCGAACGCTCCGTTCTCTCAAAACTGAATTACTATTTTGGGCACTTTTTGCCCCATATCTTTGAAACGTCTCGACCTGCCTCTACCAAAAACTTATTTGCAGGTCTTATCAGTAGAAATCGAATGTTTCTTGAATTACATACACACACAGCAATTTTTTTCTAAGGCATGTCAAAATGTTCAGAAGACTTAGAAACGTAAAGATATATAAAAAAAATTATTTTCGATTTTTTTTGCGATTACTATAACTTACCCTGCGGAGAGTGAAAAAAAAAAGTTGAGTACATTTGAATAATTTCAAATGTATGAAAAGTCGTTTTAATTTTACCTATATAGTTTGTACTAAGAGTTGGCAGGTACTAATAAGTACGAATAAGAAAAATAAATTACTGAATCAAAATCGAAAAAATTTGGTACTAAACCATGACGGTCAGTTGCTTCTACTGTATTATGTATATTTTAAATATAAGATTCATATTTGCACACGCAGATATGTATTCCAATATGGTCTAACATCATGCAATACTCTTACTTAATAAGTTAGAGTTACAATGATAAACAAATTTCTAGAATAGCTTGCTAACTCTCCGGCTAACAAAGTTTTTTTTGCACCAAGTAAGGAAACGAAGCATGAATCGTCCGTCAAGAAATTGAGAAAATTTATGAAAAAAAATGTATTATTATACACTAGTTGCAAACGTCATTTATTTGTTGCTAACGGAAAACAGTTTTATATTCATTGCTTAGAATTTTATACAACACGACAAAGAAATATGTAATATTTATTATAAAATAAATAATACTGAAATTGTTGAAATACTTGAAATTGTTTGCAACACGTATAAAAAATAAAGTAAATCTTAAACTCATATTGATTGCAGTATTTTATTAGATCAAATATAATGCATATAATGATCATAAAAAATTGCCGTAAATAGAAATAAAAAGTAGAAAACGGTTGAGTTAATTTATATCTCTATGACAACTATTTTAACCATACAAAACATAGCAATAAAACATGATAAGGATTAGTAACTGACAAATAATGACAAAAATTGAATAGTTAATTTTATTCCAATTTGCACATATAAAACATTCATATGTATTCGTATTTTGTAATAATTTTAGAAGTATGGTACCAAAAATTAGTAATATGAATTAATGTTGATAAAATATCACGAATTATATTTATCAAACAATAAAAATTACATATGCACCTATTCATATTTCTTATATAAATTTAGATGACCAGCGAAATAGTTTTTTCTATTTCATTTGAAATTAACTTCTTGTAAGTTCAATTCTATTTCATTTTATTTACTTAAGACATTTGAAGTAAATTAAATACAACTTATCAAACTATATATAAGTAATGTGTGCAAAGAAATTAATACAAATTATTTATTTAATCCTAGAACAAACCGTTGAAATTAGAGAATGCCATAGTTAATTAAATCTCTCCTGTAAGTGTCACATGCGTATTTAATTTATGAGCCGCGTAACAAATAGATACGTTTTCGCAACTATATATCACAAAATAATCTAAATTATCTTAGTTAATACATAACGTATGCGACACAGGCATTCGAATACAATATAGGGAACGTCTGGCGCGTCTTGCGCCACCCTCGCCCGTTGAGACCAAAGTCGCAGCGATGCTGAAAGTATCAAACGTCAGGGAAAATTTATTCAAATACTACCAAATAGTGAATGAAATATGGCAATAATATATTTTCAACTTCTCGAAAAAGCTGATAATGTTTTTGACAGTTAATAGTGTATTCTAATTATATGCTTATTCATGTCTCAAATCGTTTTGAATTGTTTGATAAAAATGGTAAAAAATGAAAAAAGCATGTTAGTGAAGTAAGGGGGTATTTTGGTCTAGAATTTTTAACAAATCGATTCTGTTTTTTTGCATATTTTCAAAGTTTAAGTATTCAAAAATATGTGTAGGTACAATAAGATTTTTTTAACCAACCATCAATCCTCCTTCGATTCCTGTCTCCGCGAAACTTTAAATGCATTTTTTTCGAAACTATCCGTATCCATATCGATATGTATCATTTCGCAACTTCTACTGGACAGATGTAGGTACTTGAAATGTTAGAGTTTTCTTTATAGACTTCTCAATAGTATGAACCATTGTCATTCTCAAATTCTGATTTTTACTATTTAGAAAAGGTCGAAAATATCAAAAAGGTTTTATTTCAGACTGTCATATTTTGTGCAAAAGCATGTTTTTAACTTGTCCATAGTTTATTCAATATCGACTTTATTCTAGATTAATAATAAAATATTCTGTTCTTCAGATTAATTGAAAGAATAAAATTATGAATATGGTGGTCAAGTGCAAATTTTTTGAGTGCTTCATTTCATCACCCTCTAGAATGTATTACCACTTATTAATTTATCTTTTTTTGTATTCTCAAAACAATAATTAATAACTAATAAAAAAAAAAGGCTAACTACTAGTGGGAGTTGGAAATATTACAGGCAACTATAATTTTAACAGCAACAAAGCAACGGGGGTCGGGTTTCTTTCAAAATAGTCTATTTAAGAACTTATGACATTAATATTCTTGAATATATTATATATATGTATATAATTATTTAAAGTATTTTGTTATTGGTGTATTTTAAAAGGCGAGTTCTATAACATTCGTTTCATTCTCTACAACATCTTAACATCTCCTCAATTATATTATAATGACTAATTGGTTTTTAAATTTACTTACAAATCTCGTTTGCAATCATTGTAAAATATTTACATGAATATTTATATCAGAAGACAATAGAAACATACCATTATTTGAAAATTTGTCAATATATCGTAATGCAGTGACAAGCATCGTTATAGCAATGAAACATAAAAATCAGTTTTTGAAATTGTCTTTCGAAATATGATTAAACTATATACCATAAATTGAATATTATACATTCATTTATTAACCCTAAAATGGTATTATGCTTAACAAGAGATTTTACTCGGTCTTTTGTAATTGTATACTTTCAAACTAAAGTTTTGTATTTCAGAAAATACAAAACTTTAGTAACAAATAGTCTTTATTTTTCAGAATTTTCATAACAAAGTACCCCCACCATTCATTATTGCCTGCATATACGCTTCGGAGGCGTGCAGATACTGTTCTAGGGTTAATTGAATAATTTTCAATGAAACCAAATAATAGACTAATACGGTACTATAATTTTGAAGCAACTTTAAAAAAGAATGGAAAAATAATAATTATATGCAAAATTGAATTAAATATTGAGAAACGTTGCAATTCGAATTTCGCGTGCCGACTGCGCGGTTTATATATCGCGGGCACTGAACGAATTCCTCGCGATAGCCGCAACGAGTCGCGCGATGTGTCATGCCGACGCCTATAGGGGCGAACAACATTCTTGGGAAATGTATCGATAAGAACACTAAGGGTTTTTGTTGTAAGTTTTGTTGTTATACTTATAAATAATATCTAGCAACTAGCAAGTGCCACTAGATCAGTGATTTCCAAAGTGGTCCACATAGACCCCCCACGGGTCCATGCTGACATCTTTCACGGGGTCCACACGTCAGCGAAGAAAAAAAATTCGGGGTCCACGAAATGAAAATTGGAGGCCACTGCGGTGGATTACAATACACATCGTTAATATTTATCTGCTATACCCATAGTATTAAAACTAAGTGATAAATGAAAATATTTTTCTTTTTTATGAAAATATGTAAGCCCTAGTATAATTAAGCATTCGATTTGTGGTCGCAATATGGTTGAGCTTGTAAAGACCCAATTTGATGACTATTGACAGACTGTTAAATAAACAGTAGAAGATTTATCAATAAACAATTATAACAAATAATATGCTGTGAGCTATTTTATTCAAGTAGTATTTTATTCTACCCACACGTAGATTATTGTGCTGAAAATTGTTTTACCGACGATCTATAATTGTTCAAATCGCTAAACGTATACTTTATTCGATATATAACATCGACTTCGATATATGTATCATCCCTACGAGATACCTAAAATGGCAAAATGAGCGCGAGCAGTTAATCTTCCATGGTCTTCCGCAAGGACGGAGTCAATTTCACCAGGTATTCAATTAAGAAGGTCACCCGCTAGGGGAAACAGGGAGATGCTCGTGATGCAAACTAATAGTTGTGGATGCGCTTAAGTTACTCATTTTTTCGTATGAACTACCTTTATTCTAAGATATAACAAATAATAAATCAAATCATAAAATTGGTGTTTTAGTTAGAACATCAAATGTACACTTAACTAAGCATAATAGTTCTGTAATATTTAGAAATCTATTATCTATGAAAATCAATTAATCCTATTATTAATCCTAGAATTTCATATATAATTGCCAAAAGATTTACTTAATGTCTATGTAGAACAGTTGTAAATTAATTATGTTACAAGCGAATTCACTAGTTTGTATTTCATTATTAGTAAGATTAAACTAGTTAAAGTATTATTCGAGGGTCATTTAAAAAATAAGGTTTCCACATTTTTTTCAGGGTTGAGGCATTTTTTATTGCAATAAATGTGTATACCATCGGAAAGCCTGTATTTCAAACTATTTTTCTACATAGTCGCCAGATCTTTCAACGCATTTTTCTGAGGAGTTTTCCACTTCTGAAAACCCGCTTCGAAGAACTCGGCCGCCACGCACTTGCTCGGTCTTCTTCGGCGATTTCAGATGGCTTTTTTAAGTTTTGTTAGTGTCTCGCAGTACTTGTCCGAATTCATAGTGGACCCTTTAAGCATTAACTCGGTAAGCAAGATACATTTTCGGTCCCAAATTTGATGGCCTCTCGCTCCTTTGCTCGCCCTAAACGTCTGTGCGTCCTTCGGAGAACTCCCTGCACCGTTTGAGGACGTGCTGGACGCTGATGCAAGTTTTGCCATAAACTTCTTCCAACTGTCTATGAATTTCAATGGGTGTAAGCTTCTTGGCGTTTAAATATCGAATGACTGAACGGATTTCACACCTGGCGGTGACGGCGATTGCGCGCTCCATCGCGAATGGCTGTTAGATTGGCACTAAGCTTTGCAGTGATCTTCCAGGTAGTTGGAATGGAGTGGCAAGGATCAACAATGCAAATGGTGTTGCCGGATTTCCCCTAGTATATCGCGCGGCAAGTGTACAGCGTTGGGAACCTTATTTTTTTACATGCCCCTCGTATTTACTAATTTACTTTAAAGTCAAAATATTTCCACAATATTAATATTCATATATCCACAAAAGCGCTTCAAGTTTTAACGCATTCGTTGCTTGATTTAGTATTTTTCACAATAAATATAATTGTATTTGCTTGCAATGTATCTAGAACAGTTTGCCAGAAAATCTTATAATCATTAATATTGGAAGAACAAATTTTTATCAACTAATTTGAAATCAGTAGTTATCCTTGAGAAATTCAGAACAATTTTACCGGGTAGTATATCCATTTCCTATTATAGGACGAAAGGTAATCTAGCAACATCAAAAAGATTTTGCATTTTCAAATAAATAATAAGCGTATGGTACGAAATTAAATAGATGATTCAGAAAATCGTACTGCTACATACTTTTCATCTCGTTATTTGAGAGAAAAATTCAAATCGTCTAATCGTCACGTAGTAAATTGTGACTTCGAGCAAAGCTCCGGAAAACCTGATATGCTGTAGCGATTTTCATTTTCACTTGGAAATAGAAATTAAAAATATGTCTCCATTTGAAAATGAACCTATCTTAAGTACTGGGCTTTGAAATGGCCACACTATTCTTCCCTGAATCGAGTTGGTGTTTAACACAGCTCACGGACTTGCCTTAGGGCAGTACTACCCATTATTATTATTACTATTATATATGAATGTATATGAAGTATAAGTTTTTTTTCAGATGGTGAAAGATATACGATGAAATGTTTTTGGGCATCCATCTAATAAATAAAAGAATAATTAAAAAAACGTCTAAATTAGAGGAGCATACGTCACGAGTTTGGTTTAACCCATCTTTAGTGCTACATTAAAAAACTTACAAGAACATAAATAAATAATATATTTTCAAAACAATTATGATAAAAAATGTTAAAAAAGTAATCTTGAAAAATTTTAGATCTTGAAGCTTGAAAAATACTTTTAAGATTAATAATCTCAAATTTAAAAAATATCTTGGGGATTTATAATTTAAGTGTCTAATTTTACAACCATGTTACAACCCTTCGACTCCATAATGAGTGACGTTTTTTTTCGGATGGTGAAAGATGGTCAAGATATTTCTCAAATTTTCAAGGATTAAAATTTTCTCAAGATTACATTAACATTCATTATCATAATTGTTTAAGATATATGTCATTACTTGTCTAGTAATTATTTAATGTAGCATGAAAGGTGGGCTAAACCAAGACTTGAGAAATGTTTGCTGTTCCAATAAATACAATTCTCATTAAATTCTGTTTAATAATGGACAGATGCTAAAAATATTATATATATATATACAAATATATATATATATACAAATATATATATATATATATATATATATATATATATAATATAACGTGAACAGATAAATCAGATAAAATACCATTTGATCATCGTAATTTAAATAATAAGAATATGAATATATAAGCGTAAAACATGCGCAAATGTAAAAACAGTAAATACTACTAATTTTTACGATATACGTGCAAGCATATTCTACTTCACACTTCATATGTTTTCTCAGAATTTCAGTTTTTTAATACAGCCGCGTAATGAGAAATAGTTGTGAACCAAACATTTATTTTACTTTTAATAGTCGACCACATTATATACACTGTACCTCGGTTTTTATCCAATAATAAAAATGAATACAATTAATAATTTTAATAGAATTTTCGCATTTAAATTATTAATAACTTAAAATGTTTTTAACGATTTGCGTTATTAAACTTATTACAGATATTGTAGTTTATGTAGTATAAATATAACAAAATTACAAATCAAATTATATATACAATGTAACATATGATTAAATATATATATATATATATATATATATATATATACATTTAAATGCTAAATATTTAAATGTATATATATATATATATATATATATATATACATTTAAATATTTAGCATCAATAAATGCAAATAAATATTTAACATCAATATATGCAGAATAATATGAAATTTATTTCCGTTTGTCCGAGGAGCAAGGCAATGACTAAAATTATCGACTGGAAAAAAAGACTGTTTATTATGAATATTTTGAAGTTTATTATGAATATTTTGAAGTACGTTCATATGTAACTTTATACGACTATTAATAAAAAATATCATTAGAAACAAAGTAATAATTTTGATATCAACAAGATAACAATTTTGATTACACGAGTCTAGCGACTAAGTAATTGCGAATTTTTGTCAGAAAATAAAACATTTTTCTAATGAAACAAAAATATAAACAAAAGGTGTAAGACCAGGACTATAATATACGGTTGATGTGAAAATACATTCCCACCAATGTCCAACATTTTTTGCCGAGTGGTCTGAAAAATGAAGTGAAAAACCGCTGGGATTTATCAATTTAGAGGGCTTTTTTTCAACCGCATTGTTTAATGTAGTTAATTTAATGTAGATGTCAGAATTGATCATCAATGTAGATCATTAGTGATAACAGTTCAAAGTAAACAATGATTTTTTAATCAACTTTAAATGGCCGACCAGAGCATTTTGCATCTTTCAATAAATAATCACCAGAACACTGCCAATTTTAACACTGCCAATTTTGACACTGCGGTTTTTTTATGGCTCGTCACCATAAATACCTCATAACTTCTTGTGAGCTTAAAGTGCCTGTTAGAACTAAAAAAGTAAATTATGCCAAAAATTCTCGATTTGATTTTATGTTTATTATTAATATGTTAAACCCATATTAAACCCAAAGAATTGACTTGCTGATACGAAATATCAATAGCGTAATCTAAAAATCGAAAAAAATTATCAATTTTTTCTTTGCTGACTTCCGTAACAATCACTTTTCAGAGAAGTTTCACGGAATTGATCGCTGAAACCTTTTACTATTCAAATATTTTTTGCTGGGCTAATATATATATATATATATATATATATATATATATATATATATATGTATGTATGTATATATATACATAAGTCTGTTTTTACACGGTAAATTGGTTCCAGAAGAAGCCGTGTAAAGAAAGACATTGATCTTATACAAAAAATGGGTGATTTGTTCCTAATCTCTAAAACCTATTAAAATTAGTGAAAAACAAGATTTTTACGAACAAGAATTCATGTTTATTTTATTAAATCAAATATATAATGCTTATTTTCACAAGCATATTAATTAATGATAAAAAAGATATGCACTCTAATCTTAAAAGTAATATAAATTAAATGTATGGCAAGTTCAGGAACTAAAAAAGTATGTTGTGAACGAAAAGAATAGGTTATTACTTAAATCTGACCAGTAAATTTTATTGTATGCACATAAAGGGAATTCCCCCCTAAATTAGTGCTATTCACATTTGCTTTGACCAGTAAAAATTGTTTGTACGCGCTAAAGGGGAATTCACTTAAATCTTTAAGCTAGTATTCGCAAGCTATCGATACTATCGATGGTTTCAGAGTTTTTTCTTTCATAAATACTTTTTTGTGATATGAACATACTTCGCAAAAATTAAATTTGACAAAAAAAAATTAAGTACATAAAATTTCAAATCGTGCTAAATGGAATAAAATCGTGTAAAAAAATTAAAAATACAGACTTAGGTGTATATATATATATTAGGGTGGTCCTTAAAATGGTCATTTTCGAATTTCCTGGCTCCCAGGGGCTCAAATGGTTCCAAATAGATAAAAAACAATTCTCTGAAAGTTTTAGCTTTTAATTTTCAAAAATTTTAAAAATGTTTTTTAGATGTAATTTAGCGACCAAATGAATGAATAAAACTTCAATTCAATTTTCAAACCGTGTTATATCAAAACCGTGTACAAAAAGACCGTGTAAAAACAGACTTAGGTGTATATATATATATATATATATATATATATATTAGGGTGGCCCTTAAAATGGTCATTTTCGAATTTCCTGGCTCCCAGGGGCTCAAATGGTTCCAAATAGATAAAAAACAATTCTCTGAAAGTTTTAGCTCTTAATTTTCAAAAATTTTAAAAATGTTTTTTAGATGTAATTTAGCGACCAAATGAATGAATAAAACTCATTCATTTATCGCTAAGTTATACCTAAAACTTTTTTTTTTAATTTTCAAAAATTTTTCCATGCTCTTTCCATACAAACTTTGATTGAATTGCGCTCTATCTAAACGTTAATATTAAGAGCTAGAACTTTCAGAGAGTTGTTTTTTATCAATTTGGAACCATTTGAGCCCCTGGGATATATATATATATATATATATATATAAAGCATTTGTAAATATGAACTAATGCATACAAAAATATTTATACTCTTACTTCTATAAAATTATTTAAAATTAATTACCTCAGGAATCACAGCTTGTTGCATTTCTTCAGGAACAGCACACTAACATTCATTTACGCGACATTACTCAAAAATATTTAACTCACACTTAGATTATAATAATTTACGCGAATTACATAAACACTTTTTTATTCACTTTTATTTTAATCACTATACTATTCACTTCAATATTAACCACTTAACTTTTATATTAACACTGCTGTAAGAAATACATGAGTAAATTTAATACATTTGATGGCATGTCGATTTTTGCCGCACTAACTAAAAACCTTTTCTATATTATAATCCGCAAGATTGTATTCCTAACGCCTATTATTTCCTAACTATTGAGATAATTTTTAAATTTAGTTGGACATACCATCAAAAACATGCTTAGAATTCATAAGTACTCACCCAACGCGAACAAGCACCGATTCTTCTGGAACATCTCGATTACCAATTTGTTGTCTACAAAAAATATTTATTAAATATAATAATAGTAACAAATTTTGGACATGGTCTATTGAAATAACTAATTACCTCAAGATTTCCAGAAGAAGGCTAATCAGGATCTTTGAAGTCTCAGAAGATCATCATTGTTGTCATATTTGTCCACTTCACTATCACTGCACAATAACTAAACACTAGATGAAAATTGCACACAAAAAAATCGAAATATTTACAACTAGCAATAAATCGTACTGAATCACTGACGAATACTTCTGTAACATTTTACAGACTTCACGTCGAAAAATCGGAGTAACACCTGCAAAAGTAATATTAAAAATTTATCAGAAAGCTAAACAAAATTGGAAGATTAGTTTTAATTTCTAGTAATTCTTATACTGATGTTTGAATTAAATGATTTTGTGCGTAAGATTTGGCATCGATTATCTGGCAATTGTAAGAACCTACGGTGCAAAGTACAGTGCAAATAAAATAAAATGAGCAAATTTGGAAACATTAAATTTGCCTTTATATCAGAAAGCATTAAAAAATGGAAATATCACAAAATTATTTATTATGGAAATTTATGGAAAAGAAAAATGTATATTTGATCTTCCATAAAATATAGTATTACGCTTAAGTGGCAGTAATGTAAAGATTATATGAACTGAGAATAATTTTGTAATGCAATTGAATAGACCATTGATAAAAATATACGCACTTAAATATCAATTAATATGTAAACAAAGCGCTGCCGACATGAAAAGATTCATACTTTCTGCGAATGAGTTTAAAAAACGTCGAATAGTACAATAGAAATATACGTATATTAATTATAAACGTTTAATTCATTCTATTGTACAATAATTTCATTTTAATCTGTAGTACAAAATTGCTTATACACATACAAAATTTAGTCTGGATAATAAAACATTGAGCTCGCATCTTATCTACATCTTTCCATTTTTCCAATTTCCACTAAAAATTCGTAACTGTAAAACAATGTTATTTTAGATATAAGTAAATTATAATTCAGTGTTTTTAATTTCGTGTAAATGCAAAATTAATAAAGGGTCTGATCGTGCTTCCATACAAAATTTGCCACACCCTGGTATTTATAAATGATTTTGATGTCATTTTATAGCTTTTTTTAAAAAAATCCGATATACCAATTTTTAACTCCCATTTGGTCAAGATATCATGGAAAATATGCGAAAGTTGCCCCTTTTTTCAGAGTCACTTTTTGTCACAACTGTAAAAGATATCGACAAAAAAATAACGTCATTCTATTCATATCAATGTAGACTATATTATTAATAACAAATATTGTTAAATAATCATTTGTTACTTTATGAAAAAGTGAAATTTTTTTGTTCCAGATATTTGGGTAGTGCGGTTGTTTGAACTAATTCTTAATTAGAATCGTTAGAATGACTATTAGTTTTTCTTATGCTCTGCCGCACCATAAGAATAGTTCATCGGTATTTGATTTCTATTTATGCCAAAGCAATATAATGCAAGTATATTAAATTAGTCATAAAAATGAAATATATATAACAAACATTAAACGTTATTAATCACTTAATGCTAAGGTTTTTTGTGAAGAGAGTCTAAAAAATAAGCAGGATTTTTTTGTTTTTCAATTGACATATTAATATTGTAGAAATCATAATATAAAGTCGAAATAACACAAAAATTAAAAAAAAAACATTTTAAAAAAATTAAAAATTCAAAATAAAATGTTTTTTTTTTTTTTAACTATTCACGGAAAGCAACAAAACGTCAGATCGCAAAAGTTAACAAATCGTACTTTTGAACAATTACATAATAATTATTCACTTAAAAGTACAAACTTACAAGCTCCATAAAATAATAATTTATTTTCTATAGACTATAAAAAGCATTGTTATGCTCACATTCATAGATATATATGAAATGCAAAAAAGCTAAAAATTATCGCTTTAGATAAAAATTTGAAGATAATATGTTAATAAAGAGGCGAGATATACTCGGGATAGCAAAAATCTTAACAATTCATACGCGAAACAGCCTCATTTTAAGTAAAAACCGAATATTTGTATGTGGCGAGAGCAAATCTCGTAATGTAAATGTCTCGTACGAATCGCAACTCGCAAGTGGTTAAACATAAATAAAAATCAAATGCCGATGAACTATTCTTATGGTTATTATGATAATTATCATAATTTCAAATATGAACAATGAAACAATGTACAAGCATATGGATTGAAAGTCAACGATGCGTCCATGTGTACTAAATATTCAAAAAAAAAAAAAAAATAGAATTCATAAAAAAATATTGTTGGATTATAATAAAGTACACCTTAATTATTACGATTAAACATAAAAAATCATTATACTGACCCACATAATGCAGATGCAAATGGATTATTACCCTCGTGGTAATAACGCACCTCCCGCCCAAGAGACACGTCCGTACGGTTCAAGAGTTCGAGCGAAAAGAAAACGCACGCTCTCGCGGTTGATTAAACAATGCGGCCAGAGACATCTATATTATAATAATATTAGATAAGTAACTACATATCAATTGCGTTTACTTCATACACAAGTGTCGCCATTTGCGGCAAATTTAACGCACTATTTTGACAGCTCATCTGCACGTGCATCCCTCGATTGCACAAATCGCACCTTTGATATTTAGGCGGTTTATATGAAATGATAAGCGAGATATAAGGAAATTGTATTTAGTATAAAAACGCAAGGATTTGCACTGTTAAAACGTATTGAACGTTGAAGATTTTATTAATTAAAACACATATAAATAATATTAGTGAAAAATATTATTTATAATATTTATTCATTATAATAAACTTTTTCCTTTTTATCACAGTTTTCAATATTATATATTATATATCACTAATTGTATTGAAATAGATTATATGGCTTGATGTACGAGTAAAATATCATAGGTAGACAACTCATACGCCACCAATAACATGTACTTTATATAATTTTTTATTAAGTATACAAAAAGTCTTAAAGATTAAGTTATTAATTTACTAACAGACCTATTTCTGGAAACTTTTGTATTTATATCTATATTTATATTTATATCCACACTTATTTATTTATTTATTATATTTATATTACGGATACAGGATTAAATATAGTAATTACAGAAAGTAATTATCTTGATTGAATTAATTACAGTAGTATTATCCTAACATTAGAATTATATAAAACAATAACTTTAAGAAAAAAAATTATAATATTGAGATAGTTCATTTAAGGCTTGTTGATCTTGAGATTCTTCTGATGGTAAAAATAATCCTTTAAATATCCTTTATGCAATTTTCATTTTGTTTTCTAATCGAAAAAAATTAATTGGATTATACAATCTTTAGAATATAAAGTATCTTAACCATTTAGCTGTGACCCTTTCAATTGGATTTAAAATATGAGTTATTTTCTGCTTCTTTGTGCTTTGGTGGTAAGTGCTTGGTCTTGCATCCACAGATTCTAGGATCTATAACAGTCTCAGACAGCTTGATACCAAGTAGTAGTAACCTAAATTTTCACTTGAAATTATAGATCTAAAGCATGATTTTATGTGAAAAATATGCTTTCAAACCTAGAATATAGAAACAATATAAAATCTAGAAGACTAGAACAAATTACACAAAATAAGTGAAGGTAAAATTAAACTCAACTAGATAATAATACAGTTCGTAAAACTCATTATTTAATTATTTAATTATTTAACTATTTTGCTAAAAGCATCGCTTATAGCCTATTACCTTCATTCATTAACGACCTGTGTGTACGAGTGTTGTCTGTAAACGACATTCAGTATGAATAATTTAGCTTCAATATTTTTAACTCTGAGTTAAGTTATCGATATTTCAAATTACTAATTGTGAGTTTTAGTTTGTTAAAAGTGTATTTTTTTTTATTTTTAAATACATTTTTATTGAAAATGATTGAAAAATCTTAAAATATTTTGAGTAACAAATTCTTGGAGAGTTTGCTGGCTCGTACAGCAGTGTTACTTTTGGTAATTAAAATAAAATGTAAAATATTTGTATTTATTAATATATATATATATATATATATATATATATATGTGTGTGTGTGTGTGTGTGTGTGTGTATGTGAGTGTGAAATGTGTTTGTGTATGTATATATAAGACCTAAATGCAAAAATTCTTATAATCATCTTAAATATAATTATAAGACAAGAAACATATTTGTACTAATTAAATTAATATAACAAGATAGAAATTCCACGTGAGTCTTCACGAATTGTATATTAGGGAAGCGATGATGCTAAAGGTACCAATGTAGCATCTTTACGTGGTTTTTTTAATTAGTCACAACGTAGGGTCGTATAATAACGTTGGAGCACTGTCGTCTCCTCTCGCCCCCCGAAAGCTCCTAATGTTGCGACTTACCATGAAATTTTCGAATACTCATCTGAGGGGGCTCCCTGGATATGATGCAGATGTAGAATGGGACGACGACCACAAGTCGGAACGAGAAGGCTACATATATGGAGACGAATACACATTTAAATTAGTCTTTGTCCTAAACAGTAGTCACATTTATCAAGATATTTTCCAGGGCATAGGCACGAGGTCTTATATAACAATTGATTATGGAGAGACGAAACTCTCGGATGGAAAATTCAAATGGAAACGACTCGTCAACTAGAATAAGAGGGATTTGTTTACGGAGTACTTTTAATTGAATAAAGTAGTTGCTGTTTGTTTTTTATCGATTGTAATGTAATTAAATCGTATTGCTTCTGATAATCTATCCTAATTATTTTATAATTTTTATTAGAAAAAGCAATTTAATACTAATCAGAATTGGGCTTTCTATATTCTGATGTAATAATTATTGTTTTTTGTGATGATTATTTTTAACTAATTGCTATTGAAAAGCAACCGAATGGTTGTCTTATTCTATTTTTGATGTATTTTTATTAAAGGTCAACCTAATTGTTATGCTTCTCTAATTATTATGATATTCTATCGGTTGTCTTATTCTATTTTTGATGTATTTTTATTAATAATAGTTGTGCTTTTCTAGTTGTGATTATAATTTAACTATTTGTAGTGATGTGAGTGAAAAATTGATATCACTATAGTTTGATATCAGGTTGTATGCACGCGGGATTTAAACACGAGATCTTGTAACAAAATAAATATTCGATGTTTATAAGTATTCAAATATTTGTAAAACAACTTAAAAAATATGACGCACAATGTTTGATTCAATTTATGACTGGTATAAAAATTCATAAAATTAGTACTTGCATTGCTCCAAAATTTTTTATATCCGTTTTGGCAAAAACCATTGAAGAGATTTCGAACATTCAAATATTGATAAATATTGTTTAGGAGCTAGATATATCAAATAAATACATCTTAGGTTGTATGCAGATGCGGTGAATTAATTGGAAATTGCAAATTTATAATATTAGAATGTGTTTTGGACGCTCTGGGCAACTTGACATCGTGCAGTAACGGTCTAGTTACACTTGAATATATATCAAAAATATGTTCCCGATTGAAAATAGTCTATTTCAGGCATTGGAAAATGTTTAGGTTCAACTCAGCTCACGGATCTGCCCTAGGGAGTACCACCCATTATTATTATATATTGTTATATTATATTCATAAACTTTGTTTAAATGATTATGTTGTCTTGTGTTACATATTTCTAAAAATAAAAGTCGTTATGAACCATTTTGCCTGCCTGTCACAACCGTCTTGGTGGTGCGGACGGTTGTGAGATTTGCCCTTTTCTTGTATGATTTGATTTCATAGCTAAAGTGTCGTATTTGAGTACAATATTTCAGTATTTCCACGTAGACAAATGTCTAAGTCAATTTAATTTTTTTTTCCTAAATTAACAAAATTATTGCGGATCAAATAAAAGTGGCACAACCGTACCCAGTTTTTCCTACTACTAATGATCGAGTTACAGTTTACTACATTTTTTAAATAATATGCACAAAACTAATTATCAAAATCAAACCGTGTTTGAGTAGAAAACTTGCAAGAAAAATGCACGAACAATGAACCCAATAATATTATCGTGTGCTCATTGAGCCATCAATATTTAATCATTGGCGCAAACCCCTAACTTCGTAATATCATTTATCTTGCTCCTTATAATCCATTCTTTGTTGAAAAATGTACGATCTGTCTGACGCTTCCTGCGAAACACGATTGCTAATAGGCCTGGGACATCTTATCGATATCGCCGGAACATCGATGTTGGGAGAATTTTTGTTTAGAAATGATTTTGACAAATCTGTTTTTTAATTTAGCAATGAATAAAAAATTAAACTTTTGCTATATAATGTATCATATTCTGTGTATAATCATAATAATATAAAAATGTTTATATTTTATACAGGTTTATGTAAAGGAACTAAAAAGTAAATATTTTGTAATGATGTAAACTTTGATTTTAGGTGAATATTCGCCTATATTATTACTAATTTTCGAATGCTATGCATAATATTTATAACCGCTTAATTAATTCGTTTTTCACAATTTAATTTCATAATGTTGCTGATATGTTAAATAGGTATTATAATAAAAAATTTTGGTCAAGGATAATTTACATGAATACAAGAAACTTTACTTTTATTTTTATTACATTAGTTTAGATTTAGTTGATTAGTATATGTTTTAAATTATTTGAAAACATAGACTTTGAATTCCTAAATCATTGATGAATCTGAAAAATATGGGAATTTTACATAATTCGATCTTTAAGTACATTAATTGAAGTTATTTTAATGTCAAAACGTGAGAAAAATTTGCATTTGTCAATATTAATTTGGATAAAAATAAAAAATAACTAGTGATGAATGGCGGCGTGCCTTAAGGCAAATTCCAGGAACTTCAGTAATAAAATATTCAAAGAATATTGAATGTTTTCAAATACATTATTATAAATACTGTAATTTTCATTATTCGTATTTTATGGTCAAAATATAAGAGCTTATGAATTGGACGACGATGTTTAAGTTTGTATGAAAAATAAATAAACAAAGCTCGATCAAACAGATTTACAATAAAGGACATTGTCTAATATATATATAAGAACTATATAAACTGAATTGCAAAGTCAAAATTTGAAGTATATATGTGATGTTCAGAACCAAAAAAAAATTTTTCGGAAATTAAAAAAAAAATCTATCCCAAATGCAATCGTTTCGTCAATAGAAGCAGAAACTTTTTCAAACCTTTTAACTAAACTTTTTGCCTCGTATCTTCGGAACGGCTGAACCTGCCTTTACCAAAAACTGATTAGCACATCTCCCTATCAATATGAATCGACTGGTTATTGAATTTTTTAAATCGGTTTATCCATACGTCCGAAATTGTCGACGAAAAATTGTTCCACACATACACACTCACACATCCCTCTTTTCTGAGGTATACCAAAATGTTCAGTAACCTCTAAAACATGAAGATATGCAAAAAAAATATTTTCGTTTTTTGGCCCATTACAATAACTTACCCTAAAAGAAATTGATGAAAATAATTAAAATTGATATAAAACATTGGATTTTTGCAATTTGAAAATTATTTGCAATCTTTTTGAAACTGTTCAGTTCAAGCCTCTACGAAAATTCTAATTGTAAGATGTGATATAAAATGCTTAGCCCTCCTTTGGCAAAAGAAGATAACAGAGATTATAAACAAGAGCTCACAATTTCTTGTTATTATGTGAGCTTTAAAGAATAATAAATTGGCATCATGTAAATTTTAATATTTTGTTAGATTTAGCCTTTGTGTTAATTATCGTTGGGAATGAATGATGGTATAATTAAACTTAAATTTGTATTTGATTATAGTTAAAATATATTTGTCATTTATAATAAAACGCATAAAATTTTCGAATAATATGCATAGACAAGTCGTCACTATACCCAGATGGCTCTTTATAAAGTACTGGAAATCAGCATTAGAAAAGAGATATACAGAGGTATTCAAAAGTACAAAAATAGGGTGTGCTAATATCTTAATAACCCAGCAAAAAAATGTTGAAAAATGATAACCCAGCAAAAAAAATGAAAAAATACATTATAAAATGCGATATTCTACTAGTAAGCAGATATTCGTTTTCTCTATCATTTTAATTTGAAATTTTCAACACTGTAAAAAACTGCATCACTGGATGTATTTCTTAGATTTATTAGATGTCTTTCTGAACATTAAGCAAGTAAAATGCGCGTTAGCAAATATAAAATGAAAAGCAGCGGGTATGTCAATTACTTCCGATTTATAAAAATTTACGAATAAAAATAGTTTCGATTTAGATTCGTCACCACTATTTTTGCCGATCATCCTCGATCAGAGCAAAGTGTATGAATGCGTTCGCCTCACCCCGGGATCGGGTTCGCCCCCAAGAATTGGCTTAACGGTGCCATATAGTTTTATCGAGTGAACTTTTCCCGTGTTTCTACACTTGTTAGTTTTACGAGCTTGTTGAATACCGTCGATGCTCTCACGAGTTTTGTCAACTTCGAACACAATTTGCCACCCTCGACTATTTGTGCACCGCCGAATGAGATCCTGCAAACGTTTATTGCTGTTATAAATGCACGCATACTTTATAAGGACCAATTATACACTTATACTCATTATATATATATATATATTAATAGTCTTGAATTTGATGTTGATATAATATATTTTATTTGAGTCTGAAAGTCAGGCGTTACATCAATAAAAATAGTATGAGCGTTTTTAGAAATTTATTTAAAATTCATATGTTTCGCCTAGCATCTTAGACTTCATTCAGTGGAAATCAATATAACTATAAACATTAAAATTATATGAATAATATGTAAGAAATTTCATAGAACAACAATAATAATAATAATAAACAGATGAAAACATTATTACTCCATGGTATGAGGGAATTATTTATTTATGTGTTTTACCACTTGTGATGTTAAAATATATATATATTACTATGGTGCACGGTCCATATGAAGTAATAATGTTTTCATCTGTTATATATATATATTTTTTTTAAATTTTTATTTGGCCTCGCTTACTCTGAGCATTTAGCCACCTACAACATTTGTATTGATTTACATTCTAATTTATATCATTTCAATCTATTTATGTATCCTATTCTATATTCTTCTTAATTTTTCGTATTCTTATTTTCTTCAATTCTTGCTCTTTTTTCAAATTTCTAATTCTATTTAACTTTCAGCTTTATTCCATTTTTTTTCTTCATTCTTCTTTCAAGTTCCAATAGTCCTCTTGTTACTCCTAATTCAATTCAACTATTCGAATTCTGTTAATGCTAATTTTCTTAATTTTTATTCAAATTCTATTTAACAATTAAAATTTTTATTTGATTTCTACACATTTTTTTTTCATAAATTCTAAGTCATTGACAGGATTTGATCCGAAGATCCCTGTCGTGTGAATCGAACACGCTACCAATGAGCTATGCTCGCCACATCTGTTACATTAGGATACAAAATTGTGTTTTTTATTATTATTATCGTTTTTCTATGAAATTTCTTACATATTATTCATATAATTTTAATTTTTATAGTTATATTGATTGCCACTGAGTAAAGGCTAAGATGCTAGCCGAAACGTATGGATTTTAAATAAATTTCTGAAAACTCTCATACTATTTTTATTGAAAAGGGTAACTCCCGACTTTTAAACTCAATTAATATATATATATATATATATATATATGTATGTATATATATAATATAGGGAAAGACTGGACACAAAGGTCCAATTTCTTGTGTTGTGAACTACATCACAACACAAATCACATATCATATAAACAACTGTCGAACTATGAACAGGAAAATTTTCAATTAGTTCCTGATTTATTGAAATTAAAATTGTTATCTATACCTCTTTACCCTATAAACGGGATAAAAAAACAGCCAGAAGGCAAACAAATCCAATGTCTTATTTTAAATTTTGAAAGCATGTCACAAAATAGTAGCTACATTATTTAATCGTATATAATCAAAATAGCAGCGTAAATAACCTTGATCTAGAATTTCCTAAAAAATATTCATTAGAAGTGTTGGGATAACTATTTAATTCTACCCGTTTAAAATTGCTTGTTTGAACTGATGTGTGAAACGCCTGATCGCACAGCTAATACATAGCTTTTTGATAGTTTTTACCACTAATTCATACGAATACAGACCTCTAACATAGCATTACCATTATATACTTATTTTATCCAAAAATTGGCCCCTAAATGTTGGCCAATTTGCAGTTTGCGTATGTGACACTGCTGTATCCAATTACGCTATATTTACTTTTAATATATCAATATTTGCATTCTGTATTTAAATAAACTTATTTATAGAATTTTATGATATGAGTGGAACGAATATTAATTGTTTAATATGAACAAAACAGCACTCAGATTTTTTTTATCACAACTTTATTTTATTATTACAAACGTTTCGAGACTAAGGTGTGCCTCATCATCAGTGTAATTTCAATAACAGTTATTTATTACTAAACATTCTTTTTAATATTTTATTTAAAACTAAATTTGGACTTTTTCATATAAAACATCAACTATACCTTGCATTGGCAAGTGACTTTCCCGCTTTCTTTACGTGTACAATCGATTTGATTCTGCGATTTGGATAAACAGATATCAACGAGTTCTGATATCAATTTCTACTTGAAAACGTGGATCAAAATATTTTACGAAGTAAAATCTCAAAGTAAAATATCTCAAACGAAACATCCCTATTCATTTTTTATTTGTCGATGTTTTTACAACCGCTGGTACAGAGCGAATTCGTTAAGATTATTTTTAATAAAAGGGTCCAGTGCAAATGCAGTCAAAAGGCTTGTTATACTAGTTTAAGTCAATGATAAATATGCGATCTGAATTGGCGGTTCCTTGGTGCGCTTATCTGCCCGGGGTAATGGACCGTGGCGGACGGTGGTGGACGGTGGCGGACGCTGCCGGACCCTGATTCTCTTAGAGGGCGGCGGCGGGAGACAAGCCGTAGTTCGGCGCAAAAAACAAAGCCGTCGGCGAAATGGCTCTCGCGAACTCTCTGTAATTATATTACCTATTAGGATAGACGCCAAAACATACATATTTACAATTGCAGCAGTGTTTTCGACTTCGACAACAACATGTCCTAAACTTTATTATTGAAAGTTTTTAATTAATCAAAAATGTAATAATAAGTCCGTTGTTGCCTGAATATAAAAAGTAAAAAATGTATATGGATATAATTTATCAAATGCATCAACTTTTTTTTATTTGCTTTTTAAATTACAAGCTGTCTTATAATCGAAAAAACATTCCGTAATTATTATGAGATTTCGCATAACTATAATGTTGTTTGCGGGTAAAAAGGTCAATCATCGATATCTCAAAAACAAATAAAGCTAGCTGTAAGTGGAATTCTGTCTTAAGGCAATTAAGGCATCGTGTCTTAAGGCAAATTGCTGGAACTTTCCGTACCAAAAATTATTATTTTTTTAAAAACGAATAACATTTTTGAAAAAAGTTTACTTCGAAAAAATTAGATTTTTGAGAAACTATAAATTTGACAAAAAATTACTTTTTTTTGAAAAAAAAATTCTTCATTTCGACATATTTTGGAAATTCTGAACTTTTTTTTAAAGCAATCGTACTGCTTGAACTGCATAGAGACGAAATGTCAAAGTGCCGCGCCGCCGTCTAACGCATAAGCATTGGTACGGAACCCATAGAAATGTAAAAAAAATTATACTTATTGTTAAAATCTCTATAAAATATCTGATAATTTAATGTGCATATGTCTAATGATCATTTTTGACCGCCAAATGGCATTTTTATTTACTTTTTTCATTTGATCTCCGAAACCGCTGGACCTGCCTTCATGAAAATCTGATCAATTCTTCATCGTGTCAATACAAATAAAATGTTTTTTGAATTATTAAAATCGGAGGCTCCGTTCTCTTAAAAACTGAGTTACCATTTTTGGCACTTTTTGCCCCGTATCTTCGGAACGGCTAGACCTGCCTTTGCCAAAAACTAATCAACACGTCTCCTTATCAATACGAATCAAATGTATTTTGAATTATTCAAATCGGTTGATCGGTGTTCCCGAAATCGTCGACGAAAATTTGTATCAGCACATACATACATACACGCACACACACACATACACACACATACATAAATTTTTTCTAAGGTATGCCAAAATATTCAGAAACCTCTGAAACGTAAAAATATATAAAAATTTTCGTTTTCAATTTTTTGCGATTATTATAACTTGGCCTATGAGAAGTTAATGAATGAAGTTTTAGAAGTTAAATAGTCTTTGACATAAACAAAGTCTGCTTGTTCTTTGTACTAACCTTTGTTCTTGTTCTTTGTATTATACGTATATTATAATATACGTATAATATATAGTATAATATACGTATATTATAATTTATAAAATTTATAAGTATATTATAATTTATAAAACGGTAAAATATATATGGAAAAAATAACGGTATAATTTATACCGTTATTTTTTTGATATCTATTTTACCATTTTATAAATTATTAACTTCTCGTAGGGTAAGTTATAGTAATCGCAAAAAAATCGAAAATAAAAATGTTTATATATCTTTACGTTTCAGAGGTTTCTGAATATTTTGGCGTACCTTGGAAAGAATAGATGTGCGTGTGTGTGTGTGTGCAGATACAAACTTTCGTCGGCAATTTCGAGAACACCAATCAACCGATTTGAATAATTCAAAAAACATTAGATTCGTATTGATAAGGATACGTGCTGGTTAGTTTTGGGCAAAATCAGGTCTAGCCGTTCCGAAGATACGAGGCAAAATGTGCCAAAAACGGTAACTCAGTTTTTAAGAGAATGGAGTGTCCGATTTTAATTTTTTTTATTCATTTATTATTATACAGCAATCAGAACAGTAATTACATTCTATGAGCTGCTTTGCTTATGTATATAAACCAAAAAGAATAAACTAATTAAGAATAAATAAAGATAATAACATAAGAATAGTAACTAATAATAATAATATCATATAATAATAGTAAATAATAAAATAATATAATAATACTACAAAAAAGCATTAAACTATCTAACATATTTAGATGATTTACTATAAAAAATATAGAAATTGTTCCATTAAATTATCCATTGGTGATTTACGCTTGAGCTTCCTGGAATGTGGTATCTCAAGCAGTTGTGCAACTATTTTATTTGGATGGGCTCCGAGTTTAATAATTCAGAAAAGTTTTTAATTGTATTGACAAGATGAAAAACTGATTACATTTTTGGGAAGGCAGGTCCAGCAGTTATGGACTCTCAATAAAAATAATTTTAAAAAATGTCACATGCGGTCAAAAATGTTTATTGGACATATGTACATCAAATTATCAGATATTTTATAGAGATTTTAATAATGTGTACACATTTTGTGTAAATTGTTTTGAATTCCGCACCAAGATTTTTAATTACGGTACGGGAAGTTCCAGCAATTTGCCTCAAGGCACGATGCCATCATGCACCCCACTAGTTAATTAAATCAATTTATAAAACTATACTGTATTTTCCTGTACGCCAAAGGCTCAGAGACAGCAGTGAATCGCATAAGCCGCGTTTCGGCGAACGGTATTGCACTCACATCGTCACATCGCGAACCGCGAGTCTTCCCGGCGCACGCCTGCCCTGATGGAAACGTTCGAAGTTTGGACGGATGAATTAGCATAAAATACACATTAGCGGATAAACAGCGACAGTGACAGTGAGCTCCTCTGAGAAGAATGAATAAAAAAAGAACAAGTTGAATGGCGGGCGAGGATGATGAAAAAACCTAAGTGACGCGAAGCTCGCCCAGTTTGAAAAAACGCGAAAAAAAACTATCAGTCCGGAAGGAAGAAATGCCTCCCGAGTCCGCTCTTGCTGACAAATATTTATATGCTAATTTTTATGTGCTTCCGCATTTGTTTTGGTTTTATACCACTATAACAGGTATAATAAAACTGATTAACTGTTATTTATAATTACGGGAATGTCACAAACAGTACGATGAAATTTATAATAAGATTTTTATTAATTATGCAATTAGAGAGAAAATATGCATGAATTAATATTATTTATTTTACCTCGTCTATTAATTTATTTAACCCTTCACTGCATTGCTTTGCATATCAAGTTTGAATGGGATATCCTTTATTTGTGTATGCAAAATTGTCATTATATTTCAAATTAAAAAACTCAGTTGAACGCGTATGTAATGTGATAAAAACTCGAAATCAAGTACAAGTGTTGGAAATATAGATAGCAATATATTTCCAAGTGAAAATAGCCCTTGCCCGGCATTGCTGCACCAATAAAAAAGTCAGCCCTATTAGATTAAATCTAATAACAAAAACATAAGGTTCTGATTGCTGTTAAAATATATATATAATAAAAAAAAGTACAAGTGTTAATTAGTCACGTTACTTATAATTTCTTTCAAAATGTTCTATATGATTTTATTACATTATTAATATACAAGTTGCTTAATCTATAGTGAAGTTAAATTTATCTAGAAAGATTGTAGTATCGTTAAGTTGTAAAAATCTATATAATGTATGAAAAAAAGGTATATACGACACATGATCAGCAAAATTTTTTCAATAAATTCTTTTACGTAATGGTACTTTAATTTCTTTTTCCTTAACGATATATGATCAGCAAATTTTTTCAATAAATTCTTTATCCTTTACGTAATGGTACTTTAATTTTCTTTAAACTCCTTATTTTCTTCGCGAAATTTAAGATAATTCAAAAGTACATATGTTTGTAATATCTATGGTCACATAATGAAAATATGTACCACTGTAGCAAATCTAATTCGGCATTGTAACTTTTATATTTGACAAAATACAATATCAAGGTTATTTAAAGTGTTATATCTGTAAAAAATGCACCCATGAATTTTATATTTATATATATTTTATGTTTTATATACTTTAATAATACAACTATTATTTATAAAATCATTTTAAAATTAAAATACGACACTGGACCTGTTTGTTCCCTGACCATCCGGCCTATGGAGGTAGAAGGAACTAAGTTACAAATTTTTGAAAAACAGCAAAAAACACATTTCTAAATTCATGAAAATGCATTTCATTCCATAAAAATCATATAAAATACGATCCTTTTTGTATTCTGCTTGTACTCTGTAATTAGAACTACGTGTTCTAAATGCTGTTATTCTGACATACATTCTAACCTAAACATATTGTACTCAAGAAAACAACCCAGTGGTTACCTAATCTTATTTTATGTTAAATATATATATATATATATATATATATATATTAGGGTGGTCCTTAAAATGGTCATTTTCGATCAATAGCATGGAAAAATTCTCAAAAATTTAAAAAAGTTTTTTAGATGTAATTTAGCGAACAAATGAATGAATGAAACTCATTCATTTGTCGCTATGTTATACCTAAAACATTTTTTTTAATTTTCAAAATTTTTTCCATGCTTTTTTCATACGAAGTTTGATTGAATTGCGCACTATCTAAAAGTTAATATTAAGTGCTAAAACTTTCAGAGAATTGTTTTTTATCAATTTGGAACCATTTGAGCTCCTGGGAGCAAGGAAATTCGAATATGACCATTTTAAGGACCACCCTAATATATATATAATATATATATAATAATATATATATATATTGTTTGTGACCAAACGCTTAATTAGTTAATATTATTAACTAATATATTAGGGACATACTAAGCAATGAATCATATTCTCAATTGTATTGCAATCAACATAAGAATAGTCGCTACATTGTAATAAGCTTTTATCGATGAATTGCACATATCGCAGTAATTCTCTTTACATCCAAACGGGAAAGAACTTGACTTGCATTCACACATATAAGAAACTATTGATCATATTCAAAATCAAGGGAAGTTCCTTAAACTAAATGAAAAGGTTATAAAAAGCCGAAATCTAGCTTTAAGTAGGCAGTTGTGTAAATTTCGTATAGATGACAACATCTCAGAGTTACAAAAGTGCGGGAAAATGAACAAGTTTACATGAAGAATATTGTGTTTAATTTATTATGATATTTATTATAACACCTAACGAAGTTGGTTGATGAAGAGAAGAGCTAATCGGCGCCCAACAATATATATATATATATATATATATTATATATATATATATATATATATTATTGTAGTGGTATTTACCCTTTACAATAATTATGAATAATATTGTAAATTGATGTAACAGTCAATATGAATAACGCAATAACGTATGACTAAGCTTGCGATATTGTACGCAACAAAGTATTACAGAGCAACATTGTAAGCACGCACGTGTACCGATCTGTGACTGCAACTACGTCTAAAGTAATAGTTGAGTCTTTCCTAACGTATTTTTCTAGAAGGATAATTACGTCATCATCAGAGATTATAAAAGTCTGAAGACGAGAGAATGTGTGGTTCATTCATCACTTACTTGCCAAACAGTTCACATCACTCTTACCTTAAAATATCAATTGTGTATTAAGTGTAACCAAGTAATGAATTAAATAAAATTAATAAAAGTCTTCAGATGTTTGATTAAATATTCCACAGTGGTAAAGTTTATGATAAGCAGCAGAAGAACCTAAATTTTAATTGTTGACATCGTTGGTGACTCAACATAATTGTTGGCAAAGGATCCACAACATATTTGTTGACAGCCCAGGGGTGCACAACATATATATATATATGTATATATATATATATATATATATATTAGGGTGCGTCGATTTAAAGGTCTCTTAGGCACATCCGAAAATCATGTGTGGCTAAGCGACTTTTTTGACCCATACAAATCGACCCGCTCTAATATATGGTCTGTTCAAAAAGTACCCGGAATTACTAATAATTAAATTTCGCGGGTCTGGAGTGTCTGATTGTCAAAATTTTTATTGTGTTGGTATACATGCCCCTAAAGTATGATGAAATTTTCAGCTATATTCACTGTTTACTTTGTCTGTGGTAGTCAAAGTGTAGGTTCGACGTGTTTTTCTGAGCTCGGCGATTTTTACAATGGAAGAATTGAAAAAGTCAAAGAATTTGTATTAAATTTTGCGTAAAAAATGAAATAAAGTGTTGCAAAGTGCAAAAATTCACCAGATATGGCTCCGTGTGACTTTTTCCTATTCCCAAAGTTGAAGAGACCCATGAAAGGACGGCGGTTTTCCTCGATTGAAGAAAATCGCCGAGAGTGCTCAAGGACATATCAAAAAGTGAATATCAAGGGTGCTTCGAAAATTGGAAAAAACGCTGGCATAAGTGTATTATATCTGGGGGGGACTACTTTGAAGGGGACCACATTAATGTAGACGAATAAATAAATATTTTTTGAAAAAACGAAAATTACGAAAACTTTTTGAACAGACCTCGTATATATAGCCGTTTTCCAGTTAAAATTGTATTGAGATCTATAACCTCAAAAAAAATTGACATAATGTCGCCTCATGTCGGTCAAGGCGAGGATCCAACCATCGAACCCGGAACTAGTTGTGCTAGCCCAAGCCCAAACCGATTACGCCACCGCTGGGCCAAAAATAAATTCTGTCAAAATTTTAAAATATATGTTTTATAATAATTTTTTTGAAATGTGAATCTTAAACTCGATTTTTATTAGAAGATGGCAAACATTCCGTGTATAATTGTGCCCATAATTATGAAAGTGGTCTTGATTCAAGATATTTAATGAATTGCATTTGAATAAATTAGAAAATATTTTTACATTATGCGACATTTTAATTTTTAATTTATTAGTCTTAATTAATGGAAATTTATTATGAATATGAAATTTTGTGTGAATTTCATACGATAATATTGCTTTTAAAGTTTGAATTGACTTAGGCCATTTTCAAAATTAACTGAATGTCCTATAAATGACTTAAAGCAATAAATAACTTTGAGTTTTATTTGAAACAATAATTTTATTGAAATAATTCGTGAGCATTTATTTTTTTATATATATTTTATCATTATTTCGAGTATTTAAGATTCTTAAAATGTTCCTGAAAAACTGGAGGGATGTACGGTAGTAAACGCATAATATCTTTATGTTTTTCTCCGATACTGGTCTAATGCTGGTGTATAATGGAAGTAATTTAATATTTCCGTATATTTTTGGTCTTGAATTATAATTTTATTTTATTTTTGAATTTTTTTTTAATGTATATGAAAATATATTTTTTATGAGTATGTTTTGTTATCATTTCACATATTAAAATTTCAGGTTTATAGTAAAAATATTATATATAAATTTATCTTAGAATTAAACCTAAGGATTTGGATTTATCTAGAATTGAACCTAGGGGTAAATTTTCATGCTACACTCGTCGCGCCTCTGTAGTAAGAGCGGAAAATTAAAATAATCAAAAAGCGGTCCAATTTGCTATCTATTTATACTTGTTTATCTATGTTAGGAAACGCGTCAAAACAGGCCACGTGCCATTTTTAAGATGTTTATATAATTTCTTTAAATTTTTGACTTAGACCACTTTCATAATTATGGGCACAATTAATCGTAAGTATTATGTGCGGAATCGGGATGGTCTTAAGTTACAAATATCTGAGGCATTTCATGCGTTATAACAAGTATCCGTCTCAAAACGTTGATGTATACGAGGATCAGCAATTACGAGGCTGCAACCATCCATTCTATCTTTTTCGCCTTACGGAAAATTCTGTTTCTGTCAAATGATTTATTGCCGTCCTATCTGCCGTGATCTAAGGCGGTTCGGTCTCGTTCGCTCGTCTGGGTGGAAGCGATACTTGTGTCCTTATCGTTCGTCCCGCCGGCGTACTTGGCATCGCGGGCTTTGTGCCGACTCCCGCGAACACAAAAGATATCTCTCATTCGACTATCGTTAGCATATGATGACAATTGATAAATTTGCCACTTCTGGTTCCTTCTTACAAAATGACGCGGACTGCTCAGCATGAATCACACGAACAGTATCAATCAAAATCTTCATATGCCGCTAGCTAATCTGCGAACAGAAACTTTCATAAGCATTTTTATGTACTGGATAAATTATAGATAAATATTGTAGTGCTATCCACCCCTTGCAATAATTATAAATAATATTATAAATTTTATATAACAGTCATATGAAAGACGCATATATACGTTGCTGACTCACGGCTCATAAGCTTGCAACATTGTATGCAAAGATTGTATCAGAGATAAGACGCACGTGCAGTCAGAATAACGGTCTGTAACCGCAATTGCGTCTAAAATAAACAGTTGAATCATTCATAACGAACATTTCTGGAAGGATGGTTACTTCATCATCATAGGTTATAAAAGCTAGAGGATGACGGAACCAGCGGTTCATTCTAGTGTAGTCGCCAAACAGTTCACATCAGTCTTATTTCAAAATATTAATTGTGTATTAAATGTAATCAAGTGTAACCGAATAATGAAGTAAATAAAGTTAATAAACGTCTTCAAATGTTTAATTAAATATTTTCACAGTGGTAAAGGCTTTATGTTAGCAGCAGAAGAACCTAATTATAAATGTTGACATCATTGGCGTGACGCAACATAATTGTTGGCAACGGATCCACAACATAATTTGTT
>NW_020538040.1:145431955-145461083 GCF_003426905.1 Ctenocephalides felis
GAAATTCATCTAAATGCTGGCGGGTTTCGGCTCTTCAATCAATCCTTAATTAAACATGTTATAGAACACTGGCACTACACTATCGGTGAAACAGGGACTATAACTCAATCTGAGATACCTTCAAATTTTGCGACAACAATGCTAATCCTGTTTCAACCATAGCTTCAGTAAACGTTCTTTTAACAATGTCTAGGATACCTATTCACTGTGTCAGTAGATAAACAGCCATAACGCAGCCAGGTTAGTAAACAATAGTACAATTTGTACTGTTTTTAATGTATGTGGATGATTTTGTGCTGTCATATTTGTTATGCACGAAGCAAGCAACATTTGCGACTGGGCACTGTTTGGAAGGAATCCATAGGTTTGATGAACCTGTGTCAAAAATTACACTAAATGCTTGCGGAGGATTACTTATAGTAAATATAGTGATTTGATAATGGTTCAGGCATTGTTTCAGTGTCATATCTGAAAGGTAACTGCTCTACTTCCAACCCAACGTTTTGCAATTGCCTACCAACACTTTCAATTTTATGTAATTGTACTCGTTTAAGATTTCCATAACATTATGCAATTGAAGATATTATAATTTTCTGGAATAACAATTTAGAATCTTTATATCACAAACTAACAGCATAGTTGAGAGGATTGCAGTGCTAGTTAAAAAAAATTGATTATAATATAGATTGGATAACGATGACAAAAGTTTTATTTTTAGATAATTAGAATGTTTTTAAAATACTGGCAACAGATCAGTTTTTGTATGACAATGATATATTTATAATATTGTTCCTTTCCGGTAGTGTCTTTACTACGAGCAAGTCGGACGACTTATTATTGTTTATTTTGTATAATCTTTCAAATCTCCTAAAAGAGGATCTACAAGGGATATCCAAATTGAAGGATTCAACCCATCTGCTGAAGAGGCTGATGAAGGAACTGAAACAGCTACGGAATCTGGTGTTGATGTGGTCTTAAATCACCGCCTTTGTGAAACTTTTGTCTTCTCAGATAAAAATCTTGACTCTTTATTTAGAAGATTGTATGAAAAAATTGATGGCGATATAGAGTTAACAAGTTAAGGTATTCAAAACAAACAAACAAAGTCATTAATGAAATATTAAGCCGTTTTAAAAGAAATGCAAATATTCACTGGAGAATCATGGATTATGATGGCATGGTTGCTCTTATAAAATATCGTGAAATAGGTGATGAATCTGTTACATTCTGATGTTCTTTAAACATGGTCTAGAAGAAGAGAAATTTTAAAGAATACAATTATTTTATTTATGTGAAACTGCATCTTAATATTACTGTATTTTTGTATTTATTTTTATGAATATTTCTCATTTTAATGGCTTACATTTTATATATAACTCAAATATGTTTTGATCTGTGAATAATAAAATAAAGGTTTTCACAATGTAAAAAAAATAATTGATTTTATAATTAAATACTTCATATTTCTAGCATAATAATACTAGTGTAATTTTGTTACATAATCCCTTATATATACATATACATATATATATATATATATATTATATATATTATATATATGCTTTTTTAAAAAAAAATAAATTATCGAATATAATTCAGATTATAAAGCTCACTTATATATTTTAAGTCAATATTTTTAACTTTGCAATTCAGTTTATATCATTCTTATAAATATTACACAATGTTTCAAATATATATATATATCACTTCGTATACAAATTGAAAAATTAAATTGCATATTCATTGATGTAATTCAATTACGTCCGTAATAGTACATGCAAAAAATTAACAATTTTTGAAAAATAACGTTTAATATAGTTTGCATATGCATATGCATTTCCATTACAATTTTCTAAGTATACTACTTGTTTTTGCAATATTTAGAAAATCAATTATTATAACATAAATCATTTTGTTATTAAGTTTATTTAATTTTCAATCATATTACAAAATACTACTTTTATTTCACACGGATTGAAATACGAGCACTATAAATTAGCAAAAATATTTTAAAATCGATAACGGAATAGCTTTTATGAATTATTATCTGGTTATTATATAAATATGATTTTATTATGATTACATTCGATACATAAAAGCTCAAGAAAAAATGTTTGGTCATAAAATTTAATTCCATCAGTAATGAGACATAATTGCTCATTGATCTTGCAATAAAGTTTTATAGCAATCATTTATTTCGCGATTTGATCCTTCGGCATTTCTTCATTTCTTAGTTCTACTGTTTCGAGTTAATTTATATGGTTAATATGAAATTAATTAATTCTCGTAATTAACGGATGACCCTTAGCTGTAGCTTTTGTTCCTTTGAAAAAAAAATTGTGCTTTAAAATTAAACTTTCTTGATTTTGACATGAAGTTTTGTAACCGATTGTATTTTTAATAAATTCTATACATTTAAACAATAATTTATTTTTTAATAAATATACTTAACTACATTCATCAAATCTGAAATCATATTGTTACTAAAATTGGGCAAAATATGTGACAACAATAAACAAGATTGATGATTAATTTAAAGATCGAATATTATTCTTATTATATTATATTTTAATTATAAAATTAAATTTCAACAATGCTTTTTTATTTTTAAGATCTGTCCACGTCATTTGTATTTTTTTTAATTTCTTTAAAAATAGCAATCAAGATTTCAATTAAAGCTTTTGCATTTGTTACATGAAAGAGAAAACAACAAAATTAGCGTAGAGAGAAATAATAATAATTTAGAGTATCCATGAAGCGAAGTCTAGTGTTTTCCATTGTAAGTGATCACATTTGCTAAATACCCAAAATAAAACAGTTTGAAAAATATGATAGAAAATCTCTTTGTAAATCTATCTGCATAACATCAGAAGATAAGCAATTTACTAAATGCTCGCACGACTCTCTTCGAAATTGCAATGGGAATATATGAGAACATTCAAATTGAAACGAGAGATGAAGTATTAAGAAAAACTGTATGGGTAGGTAATAAAGGATTTTTTTTTACTGAATTTCGAAGTATCGACCCCAGAAGCTAACCAATTATATCTTATAAACATAAAAATAGATAACTTGAACTATATTATTGAATATTATTTTTGTACATAACTTGATTTATAATAATCGTAATCTTGCATAACGTAAGTTATAATAATCGAAATAATCGTCCACGATTTCAAGAGCACGGATCAACTGATTTGAATGATTCAAAAACAATTTTGATTCGTATTGACGGGGGGTAGGGACATCTATAGAACTAGTTTTTTGAAAAAGGTCCAGTTGTTTCGGAGACACGATGCAAAACGTAAAAGATAGCAGTTTTTGAGAGAACGGAGCATCCGATTAAGCTTGATTCAAAAATATTTGGTTTGTATTAACGGGAAAACGTGTTTACTAATTTTAGGCAAAGCAGGTCCAAATGTTTCGGAGATACAGAGCAATAAGTGCAAAAAATAGCAGTTTGAAAAAACGGATAACCCGATTAGAATGATTCAAAGCACAAAAAATTTATTTTTCACATTCTCAAATTCACGTATATACTTGAAATAATTAATTATAATTCTACAATTTAATAATATTTATACAGTCACAAATAGTAACTACAAACGATACAAGTAATATGTTTAGTTAAAAATTACTATTTATGTAAAGATTGATCTATAATATATTTTTTTCTGAATAAAATGACAGTGTAGCAGTTTGGCAAACGTTCCAGAAAATGTAACACAGAAGACAAAAAAATAACATAACTTTAGATTAAAAACTATCCAATATATAAGACGAAATGTCCTATCGATTTTTAATAACGAGAGTTTAATAAGAAATACTTTACGATACAGTTTTGTTTTCGTAGATATTTTTCGCGTTCGATGTCTGGAAAGAAATGCACCATTATATATAATATATATAAAGGGTGTTCCAGAATTTAACGTCAAGCCGAAGCAGGGTGCTAGTATTGAACGTAATTGTTCCGAAAAATATTAGAAAAAATTTCACGTTTTTTGGAAATTATGAGCTCTAAATGCAATTACTATAGTACATTTTATTTTCAAGAAGGGCCTCTCAAAGTCAAACGATGTAAAAAAAAAATTAAATACATAGTTTAACGAAGTCATAGTAATTCTTGTAAATTTGAGGCAATAGTAGTTTTACTGTGGTCTTAGATGTGTTATTCAAGATTACGAATCCAAAGCTTAAATGAAGAAAATAAAAATCAACTACAATAACCAAAAAATGATCACAAGTTCTAGGTTTCACTTAAAGGCAAAAAAGTGATTTGGTCACATTTTGGATAAATGAATTTATTGCAATAAAACATTGGATAAATGAATTTATTGCAATATCAAACATACTGAACACTCTGTAGTATATATCTATATAGATTTTAAACAAATTTAAGAGTAAACAAATATAAAAAAACTTAGCATGTAAAAGTATGATAAATGTATCTTTTATATTAATGAAAAGGAAATAAGACGATTCATTTCATTTATCATTAAAGCATATAAATGGTTTACATCAAATCATAAATATGTTTATATCAGAAACATCACCAGCAACGCTTAACAATTAACGCAGCATAATAAAAATTAAGTGGTCAAAACATTTCCAGCAATAAGTTCGTGTCATTTGTAAGCCTTTGAGCCATACAGAAATTAATTAATTAATTAATTGGTATGTCATTAAGTCATAAGGAATCGGATAAGCGAAGTACTAGTACTTTTAATTGAATTAACAGTTAACGAGGCAGCGACATAAAAGCAATGCGTTTACACATGTGTGTTCTTTTATTGTTGGGGCGAAGTTCTCACGATTCGCCTCCGCGGACTCGTCATGATCTCGAATGCCAAGTAGACGGAGCGACCGTGAGACATGGGTATGCAAGACACATCAAAATGACTAGTGGGCATGGCATCATGCCTTAAAACAAATTGCTGGAACTTCCCGAACCAAAAACTTGAATTTTTAAAAAACAAAAATTTTTTGAAAACTTTGAAAAAAAAATGAGATTTATGAGAATTTTGAAATTCTTAAAAAAAATTGACTTTGAAAAATTTGATTTTTTTTTATATTTCAAAATTTTTTATACCTTGTAGTTTTCTGAAAATTTCGAATTTTTTTCGAAGCAATCGTGATGCGTAGCTGTTTTAGAGAAGAAATATCGAAGCGCGTAAGCGCCGCATTACAGTCTAACGAATAAACATTGATACGGAAACCCATAGAAATGTAAAGTATATTATACTATTATTAAAATCTCTATAAAATAATCTGATAATTTGATATGCATATGTCCAATGATCATTTTTGACCGCCAAATGGCATTTTTTTTGAGAATTTGTACTCGATATCTGAAACGGTACTTCATTTTGTCAATACAAATAAAATGTTTTCCAAATTATTCAAATCGGACGCTTCGTTCCTCAAAAACTGAATTACCATTTTTGGATCTTTTTGCCTCGTATCTTTGAAACGGCTAACCTGCCTTTGCTAAAAATTAATCAGCCCGTTTTTTTTTATCAATACAAATCGAATGGTTATTGAATTATTCAAATCCGTTGATCCGTGTTCCCAAAATCGTCGAAAAAAATTTGTATCCGCACATACGCATACGCATACATACACATACATCCATTTTTTCTTTGGTGTGCCAACATGTTCAGAAACCTCTGAAACGTGAAGATACATAACAATTTCCATTTTCAACTTTTTGCGACTACTCTAATTTACCCTATGGGAAAGTTATAATCTAGTCGCATAACAGTTATGAATATTTGTCGAACACATTGTACACAAACTGGACCGCAAATTAGATAGGAAAATTCACAAAAAAAAAAATAAACATTGTACTGGAACCAATATGGACATAAGGAATCTTTTTGGGGGCAGTCTGCAAGAACAGCAGTATCAACATCATTCAAAAATATCGAACTGAAATTCCAAAAACTATTTTGGACGCCCCCCAAATACGTACAAATCTGCGTTATAAAGACACGGATTAACATACAGTAAACTAAGGCGCTCTTTTCAATAAACTAAGCAAAAAAAATTAAAAGGGTAAGCTCCTACAGATTAAGTTTAAGTATAAATCGTGCCAATATCTATCTAATAATAAGAAAGTTAACTGTTTTTGTGAAAATAGCCAATATGTTTATAGACGAAACGGCCAATAAAAGGGTATAAATACATGAGATTCTTTCTATTTTTTATTAATTTTATTCTGCACTCTGCTTTTACGAACAATAAGCATTAATGTCCGAGTATATTATAACTAAGCAATCAAGATGAATAAACTATAAATATACCTTCTGATTATGAAAAAAAATTCAAAGTCTTTTATTCATTACGGCAAATGTAAATGCATATGTAAATCATTATATTATACAAATGATTTTTTTGTATATATGAAGTATTTGATTATTATTTTTTGTATGTATATTTGAAAAGCGATCAAAACTAAAAGCTGCTATAAGGTGCTGCAATGGCTTAACTAACTACGTAGGTTTTATAGATGACAACCCAAACAGTTGTTTTATCTCTGTGTTAAATTTTATTACAATTATATACATACTATTAAAATCTCTGTAATAGTGATAAATTTCTTATTGGCGCAGCAATTCCGAGTGAACGCCAATGATGGAAACATATTGCTATCTATTTTTTTTTACTAAAAAAGATGTCACCACTGCTTGACATCAGGCTGCTAAAGGCGGGAACCCTTTGACTTAACCTGTTCTCTGGTTCCCAGATAAATATAAATATGTTTGAACTAATGCAAAAAGATTAATAAAATTTATTTCGCAGATTTTTCTTAAGCTCTGGCTCTAAACTATAAACGTCTATCTACGATCATAGTAATGAGGAACAAACAACAACGCGTTTCGATGCCATAGCATTCTGTAATTCGTTCAAATGTAATGTCAATAAAATATAACTTAAAAGCGGCGATATTGTGTAATGTAGTTATTATCATCAATATACAAATGTTTACCATTAAATTACTGAATAAACATATCATTATTAACGCCTAGAACATTTCGGCGCCGCGGCCTTTACTAGATTCGTTTTAAATGAAGCCTTTTAATGTCTAGTTATGTTTATAAATGTTTTTTTTATAAATACTGCGTTAAATAATTAATTAACTATGATAACTTTAAACAATAGTAATTTTTAAATCTATGAGTTTATTATTAAGAATAGTACAAACATTTTCAACTGTATTAGAGTTTTTACACTTCTCCCAATAATAGATGGAAAAATGACATCGGATAACCAGTAAACAAATTCATAATTAAATCGAAGTTGCTAGTTAACAGTTTGGAAATTACCACAATTTGTTTATTAATTTATTATTATGTCATCTGGAAATTTAATACAAGGTTAGCGTAAGGGGGTATTTAGGTCTAAGAGTTAAAAAAGAAGCTATTGTGTATTTTTGAGAGTTTGAAAGAATATGTGCATAAGAAGAGTTTTCATAATTCAAAATATTTTTGGAAAAATAGCTGTTCAACTACAATTGTTTTACTCTGTTTCCTTTCTCTGCAAAACTTTAAACTCGTTGTTTCTTGAAAGTGTCTTTTTCGATAAAAATGTGATAAATTTTATTAAATTTTTATAAGACAGTCGCTCTGTTTGCGCCAGAACGACGGTGGATGACACGAGCAAACTGCATTTGTCGGAGTCGGACAATACTTAGTCTCTGGCAATACCGAAAGAAAACGATTTGCATATAAAGGCTAATCATGAGCGTTTATGTGGACTCGCTTGTTTCATGTACAACGTTCACTTGTTGGTGCCGTGTTAGTTGTATTTTTCAAGTTATGTTATTTGTGTGAATAAATACTTCATTAATCGCAGCCAGTGTTCCTTATTTGTGCTTTTAGAGTCAATTTGTTCCTCAGCCACCATCTGACTGGGCTGCCTTCCAAGCAGATCCAAGTATATCCTTATATCCTTAATATACTCAATTATACAAAATTCTCGGAATAGCTATTGAATGAAATACAATAAGCTATTCCTCGAGATGGTCTAACCAACTCTCATCCTTAACATTGGTCCTTCGAGCCAGATTTGAACTAGCAATCAATGGATATAGGTGCTAGTTTTTTGTGAAAAAACATTTTTGTAACAACTTGTTCGTAGTTCATATTATTACAACAATATTCTAAATTAGTAATATATATTTTTTCTTCAGATTATTTGGAAAGCTAAAATTAAGGGTATGGTCAAGCACCAGTTTTGAGACCACACTTGACCTTCTAGAATTAAAACTATTACTATTTTCATTTTTTTTTCTGAATGCTCAAAACATTAGTTAATAACTTGTTGAAAATATATTAAAAATGCTGTTTTCCTTTCAAAATGGCATGAAATTAAAATTATTCCTCTAGACCAGAGAACCCCCTTAATGCGTTTTCTTCATTTCTCAGATTTATTAATTTCTTTAAATTAAGCATATTTGAGCAATTCCAAGAAGAATACTAAATTGGGAGAAAAAATGCGATATGATCTTCAACATATGTAATTGGTATGTTTACAAAGCGCAACGCAATCGATATGAATCAACAATGTTGTTGCAGATACTGAAACGTAGTAGTAGGTGCGAAATTATTTGTTCGTCTCGACCGACAGCCGATTCGTATGAGAGAACGAAGCCGCGGTCTCGGCCGTCATCCGCAACACGACGCTGCCAGGCCGCTGACAATGAAGCGGCCGCACTCTGCGTATCGTTACATTTTACGATTCAGGCAATAAAATAGAGTGAAGTTATGAAGATTCTTCTCCAAGAAAGGAGTTGCATACATATGAACAAATGCGATAAATAAGCCAGGGATGTAGAAACCACCGAAAGGCGCTGTGAATATATCGCACCTCGTGCAAATTTACGACTCCAGAGCTTATAATTTTATATTTATATATCGTGCGGTTTTCATTGTTTAGAGTAGCGCGTCTCTAAACTTTTGAATGCATTGACTTATAAAATAAATTTCATGAGAATTTAATTGCCAATTGTAATAACTGCGAATTCAGAAGTAAAAATTGATAATGGAAATTAGAAGAAAACTAGTGGGGCGCGTGGCATTGTGCCTTAAGGCAAATTACTGGACCAAAAATTATTTTTTTTTTAAAGATTAACATTTTTGAAAAAAAATTGAAAACAAGACTTTTTGAAGAAAAAGTGTATTTTGAAATATTTTCTGAAATTCTGAACGTTTTGTCAAAGCAATCGTACTACTTTAACTGCATAGAGAAGAAATATCAAAGCGCGTAAGCGCCGCGCCGCCGTCTAACGGATAAGCATTGGTACGGAACCCACAGGAATGTAAACAAAATTTATAGTTGTTAAAATCTATATAAAATATCTGATAATTTGATGTGCATATGTCTAATGATCATTTTTGACCGCCAAATGGCATTTTTGGTTTGTTAATACAAGTAAAATGTTTTTTGAATTATTCAAATCGGACGCTCCGTTCTCTTGAACACTGAGTTACCGTTTTTGGCACTTTTTGCTCCATATCTTCGGAACGGCTAGACCTGCCTTCGCCAAAAACTAATCCTTAACAATACAAATCGAATGTTTTTTTGAATTATTCAAATCGCTTCATCCGTGTTCCCAAAATCGTCGACAAAAATTTGTATCCGAACACACACACATACACACACGCACGCATACATACACCCACACATCAATTTTTTTTAAGGTATACCAAAATATTCAGAAACCTCTGATACGTAAAGATATATAAAAATTTTCATTTTCGATTTTTTTGCGATTACTATAACTTACCCTGCGGGAATTTAAATATGTATATGAATAATATTTTTGCAAGAACAATTAGTAACTTCTCGTTGTGAGATTTTTTGCATATCTTTACATATCAAGATTTCTGAATATTTTGGCATACTTTATAAAATATGGATGTAGGTTTGTATGTAGGGTGTTTTTATGTGTGGGTGTGCGTGTATATACGTGCGTATACAATTTTTCGTCGAAGATTTCGAGCTCACGGATCCACACGATGTAAAAAAATACGTTTTCAAAAAAATTTGAATTTTGCAGAATTTTCAAAAGAAATCGAAATGTACAAAAAAAAAATGAAAAAATTTTGTATACATCGTCCAATTTGATAAGCACTTTTATATTTGATACTATTTTTAATTCTTAAATCATTTTTATTGAATATTGGTTATTTTTATTCTTTGAATTTTCAATTACAGTACGGAAAGTAACAGCAATTTTCCTCAAAGTATAATGCTATGCTAGTTTTCTATTGTAATGTGAGCATCTGGCCATGCACCACTAAGTTTCGGGTTCAACCTAATATCAAGCAGTAGTAATATACATTGACTTGTAAATATATATCAAAAATATATTTTCAAGTGAAAATAACTTCTTTATGACAAGTGAAAATATCTCGACGCCAAGACGTTAACTTAAAAATACGATTTAAAGTATGCAAAAAAAATAATAAAAATTACAAAATCCATCTAGTGAGTCCTAATTGCCATTTGTGAAAGCTAACAAAAAATTGCTACATATCTTGAATAAATAGACGGATTGAAAAGATAATTCATAAAAGAAATAAGTACAAAATATATTAGAATGCTGGAAAATACTTATTTTGTTGAGTTTTAACTTCCCGTAGGGTAGTTATAGTAATGGGCCGAAAATCGAAAATAAAAATTTTTGCATTTCTCGACGTTTTGAATGTTTCTGAACATTTTGGCATACCTCAGATAAAATAGATGTGTGTGTATGTGTGTGTGTATGTGTGTGTGTATTTTGTATGTCCGCATTTCTTCGTCCACGTTTTCGGGCGCACGGATCAATCGATTTGAATGGTTTAAAGAACATTCGATACCTATTGATAAGGAGATGTGCTGATTAATTTTTGGTAAAGGCAGGTCCAGCCGTTACGGAGATACGGAGCAGAGAGTGCATAAAATACAAATCGAGTTTTTGAGAGAACGGAGTATCGAATTTCAATGATCTAAAAAACATTCAATTTGTAATGATTGGGAGAAGAGGTGATTAGTTTTTGACTAAGACAGGTCCCGCCATTTTTCGAAGATACAGAGCTAAATGTGCAAAAAATGGCAGTTTTAGAGTAAACTAAGCGTCCGATTTGAATGATCTAAAAAACTTTCTGCTTGTATTGACAAAACGATTCGTTTTGAGGATAAAAAAATATTACATTTTTTTTTATTTTCCATAAAATAATTTTGTAATTTTAGATTAAAAATTGAAAAAATGACCCAGGCTAAGCACAGTCTAATGTTTACCCAAGTTTACAAATGTTTACCCAAGTGCGTTTAGACTGTTTATGTAGTGGAGCACTTTTCCAATTTTGTGAAAACTATTGAAAAATGTGAAAATGCCGCCAAGCTAAGCACTGTAACTATTTTTTTATAATTGAATTCGAAAAGAAATGACGGTTGTTCCAGAAATGACGTTCTGGGGATAAATTGATTTATGATTTACGTTTGATTTGCTCAGATATAACAAAATAATGAAAGTTACAATATTTTAATATATTTGAAAACGTTTAAAATTTCTCGAATACTTCATTACGGTACGGGAAGTTCTAGCAATTTGCCTTAAGGTACGATGCCATACACCACTAGTTATAATATAAGTAAAACCTTTTTTTTTATTTCGATGTATTGACGATAACAAAGAAGTAATATCCATTTTCCAGACACTGAAATTTGTAAATATTTCAAGAAGAAAAACGATGACCGCCGTATGATGGTCTATTATGTTTTGTTAGCTGCGCATTACATGACTAGTTCGCATATCCAAACGCTGACGACGTTTAATCAATGAAAATTACACGAGAACAAAGCGAAAAGCACACTGTCATAACGCAGATGAACGGGCAAAGCATTAAAACAGAGAAAGAGGCCAGGCCTTTACTGCAGCAAGCAATGATTACAGCGGTAAACAATTTCCTCGCGGAGGTCGGCGAGCGTGTATCAAGACTTTTGTTTTTTCATAGCGTCTTTAAAAGTTTTTACGTTAGATAGATTTTTTGTGCAGCGATATTACGGAGAGCGCGCGCGACGTGAATGGGCGAGGAACCGCCATTGACTGTTCGAAGAGCCTCGGGGGTCCATCTCAGACTTCATTCAACTTATCTCGACTCACGACAAAAGAGTATCGCACCATGTACTGGCCGATTGACCAGCTGGAGTGCTATAGGACTCTAAGAGGTCCTAGCACTCAGGTGGCTGAAGTGAGAAATGAAAGTTAATTAGTAGTGCATGGCCATCGTGCCTTAAGGGGGTATTTTAGTGTAGAACGATGAATTTTAGGTCATTTTTAAAGTGTCATGAAAGAAAGCAATGAATGTTTTTACTATTCATTTTTTACCACTTGTTTATTAATATTATTAAAATACAATACAAAAATTAAAAAAGAAAAAGTTGAAAATTGAAGAAACTGGCAGCTGATGAAGTGGGGGGTCTCAAAAAATTGGCACCTCAGTCTTGACATGATTTCAGCCCTCCTAGCTATCCGAAATAAAAGAAAAAGATTATTAATTTACAATGATGTCGCAATCGTCCGAACTAGTGATGAGTAAAAAATTTTTTTTTTACAAATTGACGACTGTTTGTAAAAAAGTGTTTTTTACTGTTTCTTGAGTTTCTCGAATTTTTTAACACGTTGACGGACAGTAGGAACAAGCGAAGTTCGAAAATTGACACTATATGTTTTTGTGATTTTTAGAATGTTAGAAGTATAGTTTTATTCTTTCTGCTTAAATAAACTTAATTTTGATTAATTTAGTACCTTTAATTAGGTTGCGGCTATAACAGCAAAAATTTAAAAACGTAAATGACAGGTTTAATGGTTCAAACAAGCAATTTTCGTATGCAACAAAGTATTTTTGGGAGTTTTACACGAAATGTTAGTTCTTAATCAAACAAAAATAAATAAATGACAAAAAAATTTATTATAATTTTATAATTATTATACATTATTTTCAGTATGCCATGTTTCAAAGCATGCAGGACACAGTGCAGGTTTTGACATGCACGAAATGTTAGTTCTTAATCAAACAAAAATAAATAAATGACAAAAAAATTTATTATAATTTTATAATTATTATACATTATTTTCAGTATGCCATGTTTCAAAGCGTGCAGGACACAGTGCAGGTTTTGACATGCAATTCTTGCAGCAATATGATGTTTCCTTCCTTATTCCCTGTTTATAACATTGTTTACAACGCTGAAAATATGTTTTTCGCTGATAATTTTCAGGAGGTAAAATTTTCTCAGGAAAATGCTGTGTTCCATTGTTGTTGATTTCATTGGTTTGGATTTGTGCACGTTTAAATTGAACCAAAGTTCTTCCATCCCGTTCATTATCTATACCAGTTAGAGATCGTATGATTGCTTCCCTGTACTCTATATACTTCATTTGAGAACCTGTCTTTTCTTTAAAGATGTAGAAAGAATTCCATACTGCTACATCCAGTAGATGAAATATTACCTTTTCTGTTTAAAGTATAAAATGAATAATAAACAAATACATACCAGTATAGTTATATAAATAATAATAAATATCGTTAAACGTATCAATAAGAACTATAAATTCAATAGAAAACACGATCGCACTACTCCATTCACAACCATGTGCATACTGAATCTGCAACTCGTATTAACAGGTGAAATAATATATGAACTTCAACCTAAAAAGATGTTTTCAAAACACGACACTATGCTTCTACGTATACGCCAGTAAGTGCACATTTGTGCTGCTATAGCCGTAGTGTCTAAAAACGGCCGTTTCATTTTGAACGGCTATAGCAGTCATGCCACATTGTGAACTTCACTTTGACGGCTATAGCCGCAATTGTCCGTCAACGTGTTAAAAATAGTAAAAATTGGAATTTGGGGATAATCCTCGTTCGGGCTATAGATAGGTCTATAAACAAGACTCTCTGAAAATTTCAAGTGAATCGGTCGAATAGAACTCGAGAAATCGTGTCAACCGAACTGAAAGTCTGTTCTGAGAAAAACCCATTAAAGTTTTGCGTGAAGCCAAACCAGTATGGAGACCAAGTCAGTAAAACGCCTATATCTCCAAAAATAATTCAAATTTTCAAAAACCTTCTCGTACCCATATTCTTAGATAGTTAAACTTTAAAAATATGAAATAAAAAAATCGATTTTTTTGAATTTCTACACTAGAATACCCCCTTATGGCAAATCCTTCATACTTTTCGTAAAGTAAAATTTTTAAAATCTTGAAACTTTCAAAAAATTTTAACTTTTTTCAAAGCGATCGCGTTCCGAGCACTTTTTGATCCGTATTCTCGAAACAGCTGGAGATATGCCTTTTCCTCAGCATGTCTTCCCATTAATAGGAATTTAATGTTTTTTAAATCGATCAAAACGGTTGATCCGTGCTCTCAAATTTGTGGAACAAAATTTGTATTCAAACATACATACATCCATTTTTTCAAGTCACTCAGACTTGAAACGTTTTGAAACGTTAAAAGACTTGAAAAAATTTTTATTATCGATTTTTTGCGATTACTATAACTTAGCCTAAACAATAATTTTGTCAAAATTATTTTCAATAAAGTAATAAGAATGTTCAGATTACAGTTAAAAAAGTAAAAAGGAGTAAAAGGAGTAAATAAATATAATATATTTATTTAATATATTTGCGAGTAAATAATTTTTCAACTTGTTCATCACTGTCACTCCCTTTCCGCCACCTATCAAAACGCAATAACCCAGTCATGCTTACAGATCACTACAGGACCCTAATCAGAGGTCCTGGGTTCGTACCCGCTTTGAGCAGCTTGGTATCAATCAGTAGTAGCATCAGTTTTCAATTGGAAATAAAGAATGCAATATGTTTTCGATGCTAGTTGCCCTCGTTCGGCATTAATAAAAAGTCATCTGTATTACAGATATTGTAATAGATCAAATTGATCAGGGAAGGGACAACTATTTTGGTAATTTACCACAACAGCTTATAGTACCCTCAAGTTCTAATCACGTCTAAAGAACTACTTTTGAAAAAATGCTTGCAGATTTCTGTTAGTATTTTAATTATAACTAACATCATTGACAAGTTGTCTAGGTAGTCAATAAAATAAAATAACAAAAGCATATTTCGTATTTAGTCAAAAATGCTTATAAGTCTAGTATATATTTAAAAAATAAAAGCTCCTTTACAGAAATCACGGTGCCAATGAAAAAATCAAATAAACCGCACCATAGCAGAAAACTAATAAAAATAAACAGAACAGCAATTTTGCGAAATTGTGACGACTCGAAATGACCGGTCATCTTGCGAGCGACGGCGCCCGCCGTAGTGCTTTGTGAACGATATAGTTGCGCGATTAACTGCACGTATATATATGCATCGTACAAATTTCCATCGAATCGCAACTAATGTCAAGGTCGCCCATCATCATTACAAGAGGCCGAACCCGAAGATATAATCGCCGCGCCGTGTCGAGACATCGCTGTCCCGGCGATCATAGTGCTTTCCGCGCTGCTGTCCGGCTATCTGGCTACTGTGCACAAAATCGTATAGCGCACGATCATCGGCAAAGCAAATACCTGTGATTAGCGAAGAACCAACTGTTCCTTCGTGCAGGTTGTGAGGATGGTAGCAATAACTGATTCATCGACTTTTCTATACGAACCGACGTAGATTTAAATTTATAATGTATCTCTGAAGTACTCGGAACTACTATTATAGCTAAGTGCAATAATAACGTACGTATACATATAGATAGAGATATACATATACAATAAATGCACACAGATATTATATATATATATATATATATATATATATATATATATATATATTAGGGTAATCCTTAATATGGACATTTTTGAATTTCCTTGCTCCCAAGGGCTCAAATGGTTCTACATTGATAAAAAACAATTCTCTGTAAGTTTTAGCTCTTAATATTAACTTTTAGGTATTGCGCAATTCAATAAAACTTTAAATGGAAATAGCATGGAAAAAATTTTGAAAATTAATTTTTAAATTAATTTTTAGGTATAACTTAGCGACCAATGAATTAAAAGTAAAAATTTGTGTCATTTTTTATTGAAAATTCGATGCCCTGCAAAATTTTTGAAAAATTTTTCATGCTATTTCCATACAAAACTTTGATTTAATTGCGCTCTAACTAAAACTAAACTAACTTTCAGAGAATTGTTTTTTTATTAATTTGCAACTATTTGAGCCCTTGAGAGCAAGGAAATTCAAAAATGTCTATATTAAGGATTAGAGTGTCCTTATATATATATATATATATTCAATAGATAAGTCCTGGATTTTTTCAATATATTGATTGTTTCTTTTCCGAACAGTAAATCCAATAATAAAAAACAATTTGTTTTTTGAAGATGTTTAATACGACGTTTCGGAACTAGGTACGTTCCATCATCAGGTTTATTCTGTCAAATACAATGTTTTTTAAAATACTGATTAACATTAATTAACAATGGTCAATACAGATTAATTAGAAAAAAATTTTGTTATAAAGGAATGGATTATGTACCGGATAGATAGTAATAAGACTTAACTAAAAAAGGTTTTATATAAAATTGAGAAGCAAAAATTATTTACCTGTAATAATTTATATATCCATATCACTAATATTTTTTTTTTTGTTAAAAACACTCGATTTTTTTGGAAGATATTTGTAGATGTTACGACTACACAAGACTTAAACACACTGATATGGATTTCTGTCTGCCAGATGTAAAGGACAAAGCACGGAACTCTTGGCAAAAATGATTTTTTATGGCTCTTGTTTGGTAATTTACGAAAAAAGGAAAAATATTGCTTTAGTAAATGTTGAGAAATATTATGTATATATATATATATATATATATATACATACATACATGAACATGTATATGCACACCTACATACTCATACATACATATGCACATATCTATATATTAATGTATCCACAATTATACACATGAACACATATGCAAGTGTATGTGTATAGTGTATACCCAAAAACATACATATAAGCATATATATGGATGTACATATATTATAACATATATACATGTATATATATACACATATTCAAAAACTATTAGGATTAATTATTTTTAATCAGGTTTAAAAAATTTAAATATGAGTCATGAATGATATTGTGATCTGATCTTTTATTAACACTTTTTGACGAATTCAAAAAGATTAAACTGCTTTCAGAAAAAAGTCTTTTAAAAGTACAATCCTCTCTATATAAAATATTGGGTTCAAAGGTGAAATTATGTGAGTTTTCGATGGAATGCTGAACAAGAGTACTTTGGAAATTTCGGCTTTTATGATGAGTGACGCTTAATTCATGTTGTCTCATTCTCTTATGAATGTACTGTGATGTTTGGCCAATGTATTGTTTTTGACAATTTTTGCAAGGGATGGAATAAACTATGTTAGTATTGAATTTAGGAGGGGTGGTGGATTTAATTTTTGAAAACATTTCTTTAAAAGAATATAGAGCTGTTCCTGAAATGAAAATATTTTCTTCTTTGAGTAATTTGGCAAAATAATCAAATAAGCCTTCAATGTAAGGCATGCTGTGAAAAGTTGGTTTAATATTGTTGTCTTGGAATAACTTGGAGATGGATTGATAATTGTTACTTTTATGATAGGAAAGTCTTTTATTGGTAATGGAATTGATGAGGGTGAGGGGATATCCGTTTTCTAATAAAGTTTTAGTTACTAATGTTGTGTTTTGGGTATGAAAAGAAGAGTGAGACAACATGATTGCGTGGTCTATCAAAGAAATGATTGTATTGACTTTATAATTTTTGGGACAATATGACGCGTAATGAAGGTATCTCCCGGACCATGTAGTTTTTCTGTACCAATTTGTGCAAATAATGTTGTCAATTTTGTGTACAGTCACGTCTAAAAAGTTTAATTTGTTGTCGATTTGTGTTTCATGTGTGAACTGAATGCTCTTATTGTAATTGTTAAAGGTATCGATTATTATATCTGATTGTTCTTTGTCTATTATAAAAAAAGTGTCATCTACATATCTAACGTAAAAATATATTTGGAAATTTAATGTGGAGAAAACGGAAATTTCAAGGGTTTGTAAAACTAGGTCTACGATGCCAGGGGATAATGGGCAACCCATAGCAGTACCTTTGATTTGTAGATAAAAATTATTGAAACAATTAAAATAAGAGCAATTCAGGACAGTGTTAATGATGTGTTTGAAAGTGGTTATGGGCAAGTCGGTGTAGTTACAAATAGTGGGCCAGCGTTTTTCAATTGAATCAAGTATTAAATCATGGGGAACACATGTGAAAAGGTTAATTACATCAAGGCTTAGAAAAATTTGATCGTCCGTAATGTTTCGGTCTTTGATTAGATCCACAAATTGGTAAGAGTTCTTTACATAGTGAGGAGAGGAAATTGTGACATTTTTTAAAATATTAGCAATGTGTTTAGCGATATTATAGAATGGGGAGCCAACGTAGGATACAATGGGTCTAAAGGAGCATTCAGGTTTGTGGACTTTGGGGAGACAATACATTTTTGGGGAAATAGGATGTTGTACTTTTAAATTATAGGCAAATTTGTCAGAAATGAATTTTTTATTTTTTTATTCATTAATTAATTTAATTGATTGTCTAGAAAACTGTTGTGTTGGATCATTTGTAATGATTTTGTAAGTAGTATTATCTTTTAGCATTCGTAATGTAGTGTTAGTATAAAATTCTTTGTCAAGAATTACCGTCATATTGCCTTTATCTGCTGGACAAACAATTATATTATTAGATTTAATGAATAATTTGGTCTCCGCTATATCTTTGTGTAGTCTTTTAAGATGAATATGTTGGAAACTCTTATCAACTTTTTTTAATTGTTTAACTAGTTTTTCACATAGTTTTGACCTGATTCGATTTTGCTTGTCAGTCTCAATGTTCCTGATATTGTATTCTATGTTACTTAAAATTTTTATGAAGTCATTATTTCTGTATTTACTAGGTGCGTAATTGAATTTTGGACCGAGTGCTAAAATGTATTGGATATTTTCTGGAATGACTATATTGGTTTTATTTATTAGCCATTTGTTTATCGAAAATTTAGAAACATGAAATGGATAATTTTTATCTCGAATTTGTATAAGATTTTTCAATTTCTGTATTTGTTTATTTTTAATAATAGTTAGTACTTTTTTAGTTAAGTCTTATTACTATCTATCCGGTACATAATCCATTCCTTTATAACAAAATTTTTTTCTAATTAATCTGTATTGACCATTGTTAATTAATGTTAATCAGTATTTTAAAAAACATTGTATTTGACAGAATAAACCTGATGATGGAACGTACCTAGTTCCGAAACGTCGTATTAAACATCTTCAAAAAACAAATTGTTTTTTATTATTGGATTTACTGTTCGGAAAAGAAACAATCAATATATATATATATATATATAGTTTTTTGAAGATGTTTAATACGACGTTTCGGAACTAGGTACGTTCCATCATCAGGTTTATTCTGTCAAATACAATGTTAAATAATTAATCCTAATAGTTTTTGAATATGTGTATATATATACATGTGTATATGTTATAATATATGTACATCCATATATATGCTTATATGTATGTTTTTGGGTATACACTATACACATACACTTGCATATGTGTTCATGTGTATAATTGTGGATACATTAATATATAGATATGTGCATATGTATGTATGAGTATGTAGGTGTGCATATACATGTTCATGTATGTATGTATATATATATATATACATAATATTTCTCTACATTTACTAAAGCAATATTTTTCCTTTTTTCGTAAATTACCAAACAAGAGCCATAAAAAATCATTTTTGCCAAGAGTTCCGTGCTTTGTCCTTTACATCTGGCAGACAGAAATCCATATCAGTGTGTTTAAGTCTTGTGTAGTCGTAACATCTACAAATATCTTCCAAAAAAATCGAGTGTTTTTAACAAAAAAAAAAAAAAAAAAAAATATTAGTGATATGGATATATAAATTATTACAGGTAAATAATTTTTGCTTCTCAATTTTATATAAAACCTTTTTTAGTTAAGTCTTATTACTATCTATCCGGTACATAATCCATTCCTTTATAACAAAATTTTTTCTAATTAATCTGTATTGACCATTGTTAATTAATGTTAATCAGTATTTTAAAAAACATTGTATTTGACAGAATAAACCTGATGATGGAACGTACCTAGTTCCGAAACGTCGTATTAAACATCTTCAAAAAACTAATTGTTTTTTATTATTGGATTTACTGTTCGGAAAAGAAACAATCAATATATTGAAAAAAATCCAGGACTTATCTATTGAATATATATATATATATATATATACGTTTATATAGTTTTACCCGACTTATGATTGTTTCGAGATACTAATTTTGAGCGAGTAAAGTTTTTTAAAGAAAAATGTTGAAAATAATATCACTATCATAGAAATATTTTGACTGTTTCATTATAGTAAATTATTTTGTAGTTAGTTAACACATATTATTAATATTAATTGTGTAATAATATACCCATGCGAATATATCGAGGATTATTTTAACGTTTGAAGTTTACAGTACTTACAGTTATTTCTATATTTACAAAATTTGTATTTATAACTATAGGTTTAAAGAGAAGGGCCATGTCTCTTGAATCAAACCATAAAATTGAGAAATGGGATGATTGGCGGTGCTACCTACTGTGATATGTACCTACTCTGTGTTTAAGCAGAAGAGGTTGATACTTGGGTATAACTCCAGCTAAGAGCCTTTTCATAATTTATAGGAAACTTTTTAAGCTCTAAAAGTTTTGTGGATCAAAATCCAGGAGTTTTTAGAAATCATATAAGTTTTTCAACGAAACATGTCTAACCATTTTCACAATATCATAAATGGAAAAAAACACTCAATGGAAAAATTTATTTTTAATATTCAAAAAAAACGTTCTAATGTAATTCCCGTTCTCAATTCATAGTGATAAATCTGGAAGAAAATGCAAACGCAAGATGTCGTACAGAGACGACATCCGTACACAAAGCACGTCATGTGGAGATGTCGTCCAGGAACAAAAGGGTTGAAATCAGAATGATATACCTATTTACAATTCTGCGGTACCAAAATGGTACTTATTGTCAAAAATTTTCAAGTAACTTGCAACATTGGAGAACTTACACTACAGTGTGTTATTACAAGTAAATCTTTAACTTCCCGTAGGGCAAGTTATAGTAATCGCAAAAAAATCGAAAATAAATTTTTTTATATATTTTTACGTTTCAGAGGTTTCTGAATATTTTGGCATACCTTAGAAAAAATGGATATGTGTGTGTGTGCGTGTGTGTATGTGTTCGGATACAAATTTTCGTCGACGATTTCGGGAACACGGATGAAGCGATTTGAATAATTCAAAAAACATTCGATTCGTATTGATAAAAATACGTGCTAATCAGTTTTTGGCAAAGGCAGGTCTAGTCGTTCCAAAGATATGGGGCAAAAAGTGCCAAAAACGGTAACTCAGTTTTTAAGAGAACGGGCGTCCGATTTGAATAATTCAAAAAACATTGTACTTGTAACAAGATAAAAAACTGATCAAATTTTCATGAAAGCAGGTCTAGCGGTTTCGGAGATCTATTAAAAAAAGTAAAAAAAAAAACCAACTGGCGGTCAAAAATGATCATTAGACATATGCACATCAAATTATCAGATATTTTATAGAGATTTTAACAATAGGTATGAATTTTGTTTTCATTCCTTCGATATTTTGTCTCTATGCAGGTAAAGCAGTACGATTGCTATGAAAAAAAAGTTCAGAATTTCCAAAATACTTTAAAATACACTTTTCTTCAAAAAGTTTTTTTTTTCAAAATAAACGTAAATTTTTGTCAAAAATTTATAGTTTCTCAAAAATCTAATTTTTCAGTGTAATTTTTTTTTCAGTATAAAAATGTTAATCTTTTAAAAAAAAATAGTTTTTGGTACGTAAAGTTCCAGCAATTTGCCTTAAGGCACGACGCCATGCGCCCCACTAGTTACAAGTAAATTTTCTGATTATGTTATGAGCAGTGAGGTAAATAGTGAATTAAGTACATCTAGGATTCGAGACAGGTTAGGAACTTGGGGTTTGATCGGCAATCATTTAGCTGCATCTACTTCTTGACCATTTGACTGCTAACAATGAACTAATACGAGTATTCGTCAACCACGCGTGCAATCTGACTGCTATGATGAAGCACATGTCTGTGGGCGTCGCGTCGCTGACCAGCATCTGACGTAACAAATGCGTTCGCATTACGAGCCTGTGTCACGCGGTCGCGCAGCCAATGGCCCGGACAGCGGCCACCCGACCGCCCGGCCACCCGATGTTAGAGGACGGGGCGCCGGCGCCATTCAGCGAACACCGAGGACGTTCTGACAGAAATGGAGATCAAATAAAACTAATACCGTGTGCGAGATTCAAAAGAAGAGAAATTGCATCCCGTTAAGCGCCGGTTGCCGGCGATCAAATAGAACAGACGGACATGTGCCGTCCGCGCTCAGCTGAAGGTTGCGAGGGAGCGCAAATGTGAAACCGTTATGCCAAATGACCATCTACGGCTTTCGGGAATGAGGAACGGCAAGCAAGAGGGTGCCAGAAATCAAGATCTAAAGATATATAAGGATATTAGGAGAGTTGAATTCTATCAGAACGCAGCTATTGTCGATGCAGATTTATTCTGGATCTCTTAATGCCCGGTGATCTATTTTAGGAAGCTCAAATGAACAATAAAAATGTATTTTGATATTACATTATTAATTTAAAAAATCGAAAATAAAAATTTTTATGTATCTTTACGTTTCAGAGGTTTCTGAATATTTTGGCATACCTTAGAAAAAGTGGATGTATGTGTGTGTGTGTGTGTTTGTGTTTGTGTGTTCGGATACAAATTTTCGTCGACGATTTCGGGAACACGGATGAAGCGATTTGAATAATTTGATTTGTATTGATAAGGAGACGTGCTGATAAGTTTTTGGCGAAGGCAGGTCTAGCCGTTCCGAAGATATAGGGGCAAAAAGTGCCAAAAACGGTAACTCAGTTTTTAAGAGAACGGAGCGTCCGATTTAAATAATTCAAGAAACATTTCACTTGTATTAACAAGATGAAGAATTGATCAAATTTTCATGAAGGCAGGTTTAGCGGTTTCGGAGATCTAGTAAAAAAATTAAAAAAAAATGCCATTTGGCGGTCAAAAATGATCATTAGGCATATGCACATCAAATTATCAGATTTTTTATAGAGATTTTAACAATAAGTATAAATTTTGATTATATTCCTATGGGTTCCGTACCAATGCTCATCCGTTAGACGGCGGCGCGGCGCTCACCCGCTTCGATATTTCGTCTCTATGCAGTTAAAGCAGTACGATTGCTTTGAAAAAAGTTCAGAATTTCCAAAATATTTCAAAATACACTTTTCTTCAAAGTCTTTTTTTCGAAAAAAAGTAAATTTTTGTCAAAAATTTATAGTTTCTCAAAAATCTAATTTATCACAGTAAATTTTTTTCAAAACTGTTAATCTTTTAAAAAGAATATTTTTTGGTACGGGAAGTTCCAGCAATTTGCCTTAAGGCACGATGCCATGCGCCCCAGTAGTTTAGTTTTTTTTTTGAACTAGTGGTGCATAGCATCGCGTCTGAAGGCTAATTGCTGGAACTTCGCGTACCAAAAATTATTTTTTTAAAAAAACTTCAAAATTTGATTTTTTTTTAAATTTGGATTTTTTTGTTAAATTTTGAACTTTTTTTCAAGCGTTTGCGGCATAATATCGATGCGCGTAAGCGCCGCGTCGCAGTCTAAACGCTCCGTTCTCCCGAAAACTGAATTACCATTTTTCTTACTTTTTGCCCCGTAATTCGAAACGTTAGGCTTTGCCTTTGCCAGAAACGAATAAGCATATTTTTTTATCAATATGAATCTAATGTTTTTTAAATTTTTCAAATCGAAAGTTTGTATCCGCCCACATACATACGCATACAAGCACACACATCTAATGTTTGGAAGGCATGTCCATAGATAAACAAGTGTAATGCCAAAATGTTCTGAAAATATTTTCGATTTTGTTGCGATTACTATAACTTACCCTACGCGAAGTCAATAAATTGGAAAAACTCTTACAAACGCCATCCATGTCGTGTAAACAATATCATCTAAAAGACATTTTTTTGTATTTCAATAAGATCTAAAAATAAACACACATGAATAAACATAGGATTAATATATGCATGTAGTATACACGTTTCAAAGACAAAAAATGAAATATTGCGTCTCGTCGCAACATTTTTGGTAATGAGATCTCTCATGACACATTGCATCCTACGAATCGTCCCATATGGTGGACAAAGAATATTATATATATTACGCATATCACATAGCTACTAAGCAAACCACATGTGCAGAACCCTGAATAACAGTAGAGAGCATCGAAACTATATATTTTTTATTAAAAATTTGAATCAAATTTATGGCAGTAAATCGTGTACAAATGGAACTAATTCACTGATGACTTCATAAATGAACATTGTATAGTTATAGTAAGTTCAAAACATGAGTAATATCCATTGACATGTTATAGATATAATGCAGTACCAAAAAAAAATTGTCATGCCCAGAATTAACTCTTTTACTGAATAAACTTAAAAGGTTAGGAGTGGTTAGCTGAAAAGGTTAGAAAACATGTTGGGAACAAAATGGATTTCTGAAAAATTATATTATGCAAAAATGAACAACTTATCCCCCAATGAATTTTTCATGAAAATTGTGATTTTTCGATTTATGATTATGTACAAGTTCTATGTATCATATGAAAACTTCATATGTACGTACACACCCACAAAATTAATGATATTACTTTCTTAATTATAAAATTTAGTTTTTTTTTGTTTGACGTTGAGACATATTCTTGAATGCTAATTTGCAGCCAATCGTCGAAATAAAAGAAACAATAAATAATAAAAATTTTAATTATAATTTTGTGTAAAAAAAACTATATGTAAAAATACGTGTCGATTTAACTTTGTTTTATTGCGATTCGAAATAAAGACATGCAGGTTTATCAAAAAGAAATTACGAAGTTGTATATTCTCTATTACAGATTTATACTTCTTACTATACTGTGGTTTGCAAGGCTTATGTCATTGTCAAATGCAAAAATGTGTATAAAACCAAAAATAAGTTTTCCAACCAAAAAACCAAAACATTAATTTAGCCTGAATTATCATTGCTTCTCCTACAAGAAATTTAACGATTTATTAAAAAATATAATGACTACCTATCTTTTCACATAACAGTATGTACTTTTTAGTATTAATTGCATACTTATATCATTGCTATACGTAAGAAAATCTTTAACCTGTTTCACTGTAAGTAAAAAAAAAAATGGTAACGCTTCAGAAAACTGGCGGTCGAGAGTTGGAACATTCCGCTTTTATAAGAGAAATGCTTGTGAAACCCTCTTAGCAAAAAGCTTCTGGAATACATTAGAACGTCCAATTGACAGTTGATGTCATTTCTTCGAATGACAGCAGATGATTTGTTGAAAAGCTCAAGTGTCAGACAATCCGACTCACTTGACGGAATAAATCAACGATCAAGAGAGCGATCCGATTGCATATGATGCATGTGTTACCATTGAAGAAAGTTGATGCCGAAGTGAAAAAGATGAAAGAAAACGACATTGATGTTGAAGCCGCGGACGTAGAGCGAATGGAGAAACGCCCACCTAACATGGTGGAAGTACCGAGATCTGACACTTTTGATAAAAAAGATGTAAAAGCTCTGTTAATTTCTCTAGGAATTGATTTAATGAGGCAGAATGTACATAATATTATAAACTGGTTTGTTAAACTATAATAGAATTATAAACGACAATACTCTGACTTTTAGAAATTTGACGTCCCCTGTCATTACCAGAGATTTATCCTGGATTTACCAGAGAATATGCCTGGATTTAAGAAACCTAATAAAGATTTGGAAAAAAAAAATTCACGATAGTTTTTACATTTAACAGATATAGCCTTGTGTAAATTAATCATACGATTTAAATATATGTGTTTAAAAACTGATGTGTCATATTGCAAGCGCCCAGATAAAGGTTTTCTGTTTTTATCAGTCTTCTTGGCGGTGCATCGTTTATATATTACATGTTTGAGATTTATTATAATAAACACCAATGTTGAATACTACATATTTGAAAATGTGACGATAGTTTTTACATGTGCATTACTATATTAAAAATAAAAAACGAAGCCATAACAACAGTATCTTGTTCTTGTATAAAAATAAATACTAAGAGAGCTCTGCGCGGTAAGAACTTCGCTTAACTATCTAAAATTTCAGGTTGAAACAATAGCAATAGTAATAGTAGTAATAATGTTTTTTTTTTTTTAGTTTTTATTTGGCCTTTCTTACTCTGAGCATTTTAGCCATCTACAACATTTTTATATTTAGTTTTATACCAATTTTTATATCATATTTAATATATCCTATTCTATATTCTTCTTCTCTTTAATTTCTTCAATTTTTGCTGTTTTTTTCTATCAAATTTCTAATTATATTCAACTTCTATCTTCATTCCATTTTTTCTTCTTTTCTTTTCTTAGTAGTAATAGTAGTATCAGTTTTCGAATGAAAATATAGTTCAATCCAGTAGAGAATTTTTAATAATAAAAATATACCAAATATAAATAGGCACATCGTCCTAATAGTTGTTTGAATAAAAAAACAATTTTTATTTTAAAGTTAATAATTAATTTGAAGAATTGTCATTTATTATCATTCCATAAGCTTAGTTATAGTCTATTTTATCCGAGAATTGACACCTAAATGTTGCTATTAAATTGATTAGTTAACACTAATCATATAAAAAGGGGGTCAAATGACCCGTTTTAAACTTTGAATTGGAATAGCATCTATATTATTATTGTTTTTTGAAAATTAGACGTCCGGAACTTCTCATACTAATCAACATATTGTCAAAATAGTTATGTTTTTTACTTTGTTGATCATTTTACAGGTTAATTTTTTGATGATTTTGTAATTTTTATAAAAAAATGTCAGAATTGTTACTCCCCTTGTCTTTATAATACAATTGATGACCAGTTATTTTCGACTAAATTGTGATATAAGTTGAAATTATTCGGTCGAATAAAATGAAATTACAAGTAATTGCGAAACAACATAATGATGATATAGAACGATTTTCATCGTTAATTTTTACTATAGGTAATAGGTTTACTATAGGTAATAGGTAATAGGTTTTTACTATAGGTACTATAGGTACTATAGGTAATAGGTATAGTAATCGCAAAAAATCGATAATATTTTTTTTGCATATCTTTACGTTCCAAAAGTTTCTGAACATTTTAGCATACTATAGAAAAAATATGTATGCGTGTATGTGTGTGTATGTTTGTATGTATGTGAGTATGTGTATAGTATGTATATATGTATGTGAAACATCATTTTTTGCCGACATTTTCGAGAGCACGAATCAACCGATTCAAATGATTCTATTCCTTAATGGGGAAGTGTGCTGATTTGTTGTTGGCAAAGACAGGTCCAGCTGCTTTGAAGATACGGGACAAAGAGTATCAAAAATGGTAATTCAGTTTTTGAGTTATTAGAGCGTCCGATTTGAATAATGCAAAAAACATTTTATTTAAATTGACGAAATAAAGAACTGATTTAATTTTAGGGAAGCCGAGTCCTGCGGCTTTGGAGATCCAATAAAAAAAGTTAAAAAAAAAATCCATTTGGCGGTCAAACCAATCAAGACATATGCACATCAAATTATCAGCTATTTTATAAAAATTTTAATAATAAATACAAACTTTGTTTACATATCTATATATTCCGTACCAATGTTTATCCCTTAGACTGATTTACCATTGATTATTGTATGCTTTAATAGTAATATAAATTTTAATTTAAAAAATTATTTAAAAAAAACTTATTTGAGTCATTGTGTCTTTCCGCTAAAGACTCAAATAGGAATTTGAAAAAAAAATATGTTAGCTTTATAGTGGTTCAAGAAAAAATAATTTGATACATGTACGTATGTCAAACGAAAGACATCATCCAATATAAAGGGCCATAGAAAAATTCATTAAACTCTCATAAACCAACTTATCTGATTCAGAACCCAGAAAATTGACCGACAATTTTACCCGTTTTTTACCCTTTTGTTAAAGTACTTGAATATTCGGAACACATACGAACATATCAAAATATGGGAGGCCGGTGGAGGAAAAAAAAAACAAATAACAAAATTACATATTCAGCGGCAGTAAATAATCTAACAGTACTGTCAACGCGACCACTGAAACATAAATCACAGCAGGGCAGAGAGCAAGGGCAGCTTTAGACATTTTACTAAGAAGTAAATATAGTCCGACTAACGGGGGAAAACTGGACACATCGCCTACCACCCCATACCTATAGAATGATGTACAATCCGCGTCCCAAGTTTATGCTAAAAAAAAATTATTAATAAAAAATATATTAGGGCTAGGTGACACAGATTTCCGTGAAAACAAATTTGATGAATAAAACGACTAATGATGTGAAGTTGATATTTTATGGCTTTTAGTCCACATACTGTTGTCAATACGTCGCACTATATACAAGATTTATTAATACTTCAGTCAAATAATAATTATTAACATATGATTTGAACAAAATTTATGTTCAGTATATAAAATATTCAAATATTTGGCATATGATGGATTGATGGACATACATTTCTGAGCTATTTTTTTACTATAAAATTAATATAATTAGAAAATATTTGCCCATAAATAATAAAAAAATAGAATAAAGTTTAATACACTGCCTCGGGCCATGGGTTCAAGTCCCCGATTTGGACAAATTGATATTATGCATTAGTGATATCAAAAAAACTACAATATAGATAAAAAAATTATGTTTCCAAATGAAAATAGCCCATTTCAGAGGACTGCGGTGTGAAATGGCAATGGAAAATGTCGCACTAGTTTTCCCTCAATCGAGTTGGAGTTTAACCAAGCTCATGATCAGTACCACCTATATATATATATATATATATATATA